>NC_074709.1:18205891-18414309 GCF_024334085.1 Lutzomyia longipalpis | reverse complement strand
AAGCAGTGGTATCAACTCAGAGTTCCGGCATAAACATTTCCTCAGCAATGGGTGCCGGGAGTTACCAGCACTATGGATTGAATGCACTTGGTATGTTGATGGACATTCTAATTGGTAGTGTGTCTTCCCCAAAAAATCCCATCCGCCTCACTTTGATTAGCACAATATTTGAATATTTTTGTCTCTTTCGGCGCGGGGGCATTTGCGTGAATATCATGTCGTGATTTACCTTCAAGGTGCCGCCATAAAAAAAATGGTGGCACTCGCTTTTTGGTCTACCACCATCGTCTTCCCCGACGGTCAGAGGGGGGACCCCACGTCACAAAATTCGTGCGATGCGCCGGACAAAAAGCATTTCAAAACAGCGCCATGAAAAGAAATAATCGTCACGCTCGTGACTTTTAAAACACTAATTAACAAACAAACTTAAAAATTTTTAATGGAAAATCACTATTTGCTATTTATTTAGATAAATAAACGACACACACTTGGAAGCTTCTTCTCTTTTTTTTTTGTTCCGCTACCACGCGGATAACTTCCAACCTTTCAAATGCTATTTTTCGTATAATCACCAACGCGCACCTCCGCCGCGGTACCCCACCTCATCATACCCACAGTGTGTGAAGCGCAGATGGAGTAAAGAAAAAAAAATTATTTTTCATAAAATATATTAAATCAATTTGTCACGAATTTCAACTTGATTTATTTGCTGTTGTCATTAAAAGCTGCGTGTTTCTCCTCTCGTGGCACTGAGGATTCTCACTTTTTTTCCAACCGCCATGCTACATACGTGCTACATATCTTTCCCCAAATAGCCATGACTATATATTTCTAAGTTATTAATTTGCAAAATGTTCTTTTTTCATTAAATTCTGTTGTAGGTGATACAATGATGTATCAACATTCAACGGTTGGCGGCGCGGGTGGTGGAGGTGGTGCAAACAACGGTAGCGGAAGTGTAGCCGCAGCTGTGGGTTGTGGCCCCGGAAGCTCACCGACAACTTCCTCCCCGCCCAATATAAATGCAACGGGTTGCCCATCGAGTACCCCGCCGCTGTCCAACTCGCAGCCCAATCCTAGTCAGAGCGATAATAACGGCAACAGCGAAATGGTGAGATTCATTTTTTTAAAGCTTTTCTGAATTTTAGCCAAGACACCTTTTGTGCTATAAAAATAAATTTTAGTTTTCGTAAAAAGCTGAATTTAAAAATAATTCAAAATTCGTCTCAGGGTCAGTCACAGAACGCCAATCATGGCCATGTGCCCAATTGCCAGTCGCTTCCGTCCAGCGGTGGCGATGGCGATGAGGATGTGTGGCGAGGACACAGCATAGCCGCACTGAGGCGTCGCGCTTCGGAGCTGAACGCCACATCAATTCCCTCCTATTTGCACACCCACAACTACGAGCACCACAATTCGGTTTACTGAGACTTCCTCGAGGGCGCCGATCTCGGCTACTTCAGCTGAGTCCCCTCCACTCACCCCCTCGGAAGACGCCCGCCAGCCAGTGTGGAGAAACCAGGAGGCGCAACACCTCCATGGAGACTCAATGTATACGATTTTCACGACTGTGAATTACATTTTAAGGCACATTAAACTGGACACCCTCCCTTTGCAGTTAGAGCGGAGTCCTACAACCAATACTGATGGAATTATACGAAGAAAAAGAAACTAGAAGTGAAATTATTAAGTAATCTTAAAGAGAAAAAGAAAACCTAAACTTAAGAATAGTAATTCAATGTACAGACTTAACTCATGTATACGAAGATAAAAAAAAGAATAAAAAAAACTACAATGGTTAAAAGAAAATAAAATTATAGGGATTTTATTTTACTCACTTCAACACTCACTGATCCTCCGGAAGAAATACACAAATAAACGGATTTGCAGAAATACTCAAAGAAAAAGAAAGAAAAACTTATATTCATAGACACAAACCATAAAATAACTGTAAAAGTAGTTGAATAATTTGTACAAAAAAAAAAGAAAATAATTTAAATTTAATGAAGAAAAAAATCTAAATCAACCAGTGTATACCATTTTTTGGCAAAAATGAAATGAAAATACATGTAATGTACGAAAAATATTGTAATCTAAAAGATGAAAAAAATAAATTAATTAATTGTAAAATTTCCAAATCTTTGGAATGTGGAATGAGATGATTTTAAGAAGTGAAAAAAATTGTCAAAGAATACGAGAAAAAATTCAATGATGTGTACTTTTTAGGCCATTAGATAGATCGTTTAGATAATGTATATTTTTAAAAAATATTGTCTGGAAAAGTTACAATTGTGGAAAATAAAATGATGTAGCATAAAATAGTCGAATTTGTTTTTTTTATTAAGCTTGAATTGCAAAAATTTAAGATATGATTAATGCTGCTAATTTTAAGGACAATAACCGATGATCTTTTTTTTTCAACCCTTTAGAACCCCCATGAAACAGAAACAATAAAATATGTGGTAGGTACAATTAAATCAATTAAAATTCGATAACATTAAATGTTTAACGCTTAATTCAGCAATTAAGACATGTGAATTGCCAGAGCTTTCAACACTCTGTGTGTCCATCCTCAGTGGCTATTAGAGGATAGTTTTTTATTTAGTTCACAAATCATAAATTAAAAAAAAAAAAACAAAAACAAAAGAAAATATTCTTACTCGAAAAATTTTTGAATTAATTGCGTGAATCACGTCATAGTAAGTGAACAGGCTGAAGGCATACTAACTTGGCAATTACAATATTGCTGAAGGCATGAAGAACTAATATTCTTTACAAAAAAAACTAAAAAGAATACACAAATATTGAGGAGAGACTGTCTGACTAAACGTTAAATCGGGTTTATAAGCAAATTCCAGTATCCACAATGTATATGCTCAATCGCTATCTAGTAAAAGAAACTTTAAAGATTAACAACGGGGTCCTTTATAGAGGAAATAGAATAGTAATTTCCTAAAATCTTCATTTTTCTCCGGAATATACGGGAGAACATGCCCAATTTGTCCATTATTTCTAGATGTTCCACTCACCACAACGTTATCCGACATTTTATCACTCGTCGCCAACTGAAGTGTATGACAGTTTATTCAAGAATAGCGCGAATTACAATTTCAGTTGCTTATACTAACCCCACTCCTACAACCCCACCACAACGTCATGAAACCTGCATATACTGTACTCAGCAAGGGGTGTTTATCTGAATGAAAATCTTCGGATCTTCGGATTATTCGCCAAAGATTCGGATGATTCGCGAAAGATTCGGATTATTCGCCAAGATTCGGATTATTCGCCAAGATTCGCTTGATTCGCCAAGATTCGCTTGATTCGCCAATATTCGGTTGATTCGCCTATATTTTTGGTGCACAAATAACACTTTTTAAGCAAAAAACTATAGCTTTTAAGTATTTCGCGTATTATAGACGTACCAAAAGTATCTAAACGTGTTTGTTTGAATTTTTTGAACTTGATTTAAAGTTTAGAACAACTTTTTTTAGTAAAAGGTTCTCAAATCGTCGGAAAATTCGATTTTCTAACTTTGGGGCCAAACTGTACTGAAAAGCACTCGAGATATAGCCTTCATTCAGAACTTTTAGAATACTTACAAGAATTTTTTAAATGGCGAAATCTTCTAAACGGTGACATAGATTTTTTTCATTTTTTTGCATGGTAAAAGATATTGAGTCAGGCTACAACATATCAAAATTTAAAAGATTTGCCTAATGGGGATTCGGGGGGGGGGGGGATATTGCCCCTTAATGTTAAGCAATTTTTGTTTTTAATTTTAGCGCCTCTTGCGGCCATTTTTGGAACTCTAAATGTTCTAGACAGTTGTAAGGCTTCTTGAAACCTTTCATTTGTGCTTGAGTTGGTAAAAATCGATTAAGCCGTTTTCGAGTTATATCGAAAAAACACTTTTTGCTTTGGGCCGCCATATTTGCTAAACGGCTTGACCGATTGTCAAGTGTAAATTATCGATGAAAACGTCTCACTAAGCTCTACAACATACTAAAATTTCAGACCTCTAGCAATAAGGGAAGTGGTTGACGGTATTTCAAAATGGCGGACGGCGGCCATCTTGGATATTGAAAATGCGAAAAAATGAAATTTTACACCCACATTTCCATAGAAAAGTTCAAACCCGAAGTCTCTATCTTTTACCGTTCTCGAGCTATAGAGCAAAGTTTAAACCATCACCATCGGTACGCCGGGTGGAACAAAAATGTCATTCCAACTTTTTCGTAATGTGGAGTGACTAAAACACATAAAACACCTAAAACGTAACTTATACGAAGTTTGAACGCGGTCTGAGGTAGTCAGTTATTCCGACATTAACTAATTATGAAGAATGTTAATCAAAATTAGCAAATATTTGTAAATATTTTCCAATATTCGCCAATATTCGTGAAGATTCGGATTATTCGCCATGATTCGGATGATTCGCTAAGATTCGTCAAGATTCGCGAAGATTCGCCTAAAATATCCAAAGATTCGCCAGATAAACACCCCTTGGTACTCAGGTGCGCCACATCCATGCGTTTGTTTACATTCTGGTGGAATCCCTTTTTGATGTGCAATGGACGCGAAAGGGTTAAATTATTTCTGTATATTAAAATTAGGATTCAAAAAATGAAAACGTTAAAAGTGGTTTTTCCCCCTCTAAAAACCCATAGGTCTTCGAAAAATAATTCCATTTATAACCAACGCAACGGTCCAAAAACGTTAAAACTGGTAAATGATTGAAATTTTGCTGATCCATCGGTTGGATTAACGCTGTAGTGTTTGGTGGAAGATATCTTATGCGAAGGAATGGGAGTTCGCTTTTTTATCTCTTCGTTAATTTTCTGTAGATTAACGGATAAGCGGTGTTAAGCCGTATAAGGGTTTCATGGCAATTGCTTACTTGCATAACGAAATCTTTAATGAGCTCTATTCAGCGGCCAAGAAATCCTTGAAATCGTTAAAATTTCAGAAAAATATTTTGGAATTTCAAGGATTTCTTGGTCGCTGAATAGGATCGAGTGAGTACAACAATTTTAACGGGCAACATGAACTTACAGATCTGCTTTTACTTGAAAACTAATGGATTTTCGGAGTTGTGTACAAGGATTGGTTTCACTTGAGGCTCTTCTCTTGCATTACCTGTCAGGAGTGTAGGTTATTCTTTTTTCGGCTTCTGTTACTATAGAGGGGCGCATAAGTTAATGCATGATTTAAGGCTGCTTTACATGCAAAATTATGCATTAACTTATGCGCCACCTAGTATTTAGAAGTAAGGACCGGTTCACTTAATTTTGCTACTCGGCAAGGAAAAAGTGCGTTTTACGGTGTAACGCGACGGTGCTGCTACCTGGAATTTTAGTGGAACCAAATTTTGACGTTTTAGCCTTCAAAAATGTAAAAATTCGATTGTGTCTTGAGAGATCCAATCTAGAACGTTGTCACACTCTACAATGCTTTCAGGGCTTCTAGCCTGTATAATTTTAATTTCCAGCACATCCGACGAGAAGAAAGCAAATGTTATAGCAGAAAAAACATTTAAAAGGTTTCTTTCACAAACACTAGCGCCGCGCGGAAATTGGGCGGAATTACCAATTTTACACATGATTTTTATTTTGTTAATTTTTCATCTGGAAAAACTATTAAAACACCAAAAATCATTATCTGATCTCATGTAAAGGTCCACAAAAATAAAATTTCTTCTCGAAAACATAAATTTTCGCATATTTTTTAAAGGATGTCACAACCATAGAAAAAATAATTTCTGCAACAGAATTTCATGACGATATGTCGTAGGATAATCCATACTTTTTCTTTTTTCGTCATTAAATAATTTCATAATGACTTTCAAAGTTTGAATTATTTTTTATAATTAAAAAAAAAACAAAAGTTAATTAATAGACCCTTAAATAAGGCTGTGTTACAAAATCTTACGTCGCAGGGTTACTTTAAGATAACTTGAACTACTTTAGAAAGGATATTTAAAAAATATCGTCAAAAACTAATTTAACTTGATAATGTTTCATAAGACATTAATTTAACTTTATAAAATAAAATTTAAGTCAATCGGACGAACAATCCTAAACCGAAATGTCCGATCATAAATATTAAAGCTTATTATAAGCTTAATGGTAAAATATGAAAGTATATTAATATGGTTACGTTGATCAATTTTAGATAAAAATTTTTAAGCAATTCAAAAATGGCCGCCATTTTATCCGAACTTTTTTCCAACAAATGTAATGTAAAATAAATATTTTATTTTACAACCACGCTTTTTGGATGATGTTTCTCACATTTCCCATAACCATAAACTTGTTTTTCACGCGAATATTATTTTTTTTATTTTAATTATTAATTTATTTGTTTTAATTTAGGAAAATATAGATCTTATGAAACGTTATAAAGCCCTATTTTGTAGAATCAAGGATATGAATTTAAAAAAATCAATAATAGTTTGGTATGCAAGATGGCGGTCAAAAGAATTTGAGGGCGAAATCCCGACTGAAAATCCTTTCTAAAGTAGCTCGTGTTATTTTAAAGTAGCACTTTGCGACATAAGATTTCGTAAAACAGCTTAATTTAATTTTCTATAAATAATTTTTGGGTTTTTTTTTGTAATTATAAAAAAAATATTTGCAAAATTTTGTAAATGATTGGATATATTAAGAATTTATTCAATGACGAAAAGAGAAAAAGGTATGGATTATCCTATGACATGTCGTCACGAAATCTTTTTGCAGAAGTTAATCTTTCAATGGTGTAACATCTTTTATAAAATGACCCAAAATCATACGTGTATGATGAAAATGCTTTTTTGTTGCAGGAAAACCAGAAAAAAAAACGTGTAAAAACGTTTTCTGGACTGAATATCTCATATACCACGTCTCTAGAAAATCGTGTCAGTGTTCTTTAGATGAGGCATTGCGGTAACGGGCAAATTGAAAATAAACAAGGATTTGACTTTCCCCGCAGGTTTTCCTAGAGAACTCCACACTTAAATGTTTCCTCCTGACACCGGGAACCTCCTACATATGATAATATCACGAAATAATTAAGTTTACCACCTCAAAAATCGCCATTTTCATGGAAGAATGATAGATAGTTGCGTATGCGTTTGGCCAACTGTAAAGCACGGAGGGAATAGTCTCATAATTTGAGGTTATTTTAAGTAAAAAGCAACATAAATTGCACGTTTTGAATTTTATTAAAATATCCAATATGTCAACATAATTTACAGTCAATATATAAGTTTTTCAATATGAGGAATATCTTCACCTTTGTATTTTCTTGAAAAAACAACGTTTCGTCCATTTGCTGGGGGATCATCGGGGAGGGGAGAAAAAATAAATGTATATTCTATAGAAAATATCTCTGAGAGAGGATGTAAAATTGCACCAGTTTTAGTGCCAGACGGTCTTAACGCGGCACTTCTTTCTCTTAATATTCGGCTCCGTCTTGAGGGATCTCTTCATCTTGAGCGGTGTTGCCGTTGCTGACTTCTGTAGCCTCTTGCCCCCACCGCTGCTGGCCTTAGGGGAGGACCCAGAAGTTGTGGCAGTGCTCGTTGAGGGTAACACCGTAAATGTGTGGGTTTTCTTTAATTTCTGCAAAAACGGTGGCTTTTCATGGGAACACGATGGCTTTGCATGATCATCATCCTTGTGGGTGGTTTCAACCTTCGTGGCGGTGGCCGTTTTGACGTCCAACAAGTACAGTGGCTCCCCTGCCGTTGGGGTGGGAAAGAAATTTGGCAGAGATGATGCCGATGTGAGACTCTTTGTGGGATCAAGGTGGAAAGTTTGTTCTTTGTCCATTTTTGCACCAACAACAACCTTCTTCCTCTTCGGCGGTATCTGTGCGTGTGTCTCCTTCACAACACCCTTCACCATTGGTACCTTCTTTGCAAATGTCGTTGGGGCGGGATTTGGGTTAGATGTTGATGCACCTGCATTGACTTTTGCAGCACCCCCAAAGACTTTTCGCTGCCCCTTGAGGAGATTCAGGCGATTACCCCCACGTGCCATCACCAAGCTCAAATTGCTTCGATTCTCCCAATTCTGCAGGTTACAGTACGCCTTATTCTCCTTGGATATCTCAAGGGGTGGTGGTGGGTTCATCACACCACTCCTCTTTATCACTTTTGTCTTCCTCACAGTGGGATTTGCCTACAAAGACATCCCCCGATTTAAATATCATTCAAAATCTCATCCCTCAAAGCTCCCAAAAAAGCTATAGCGTCTATTAGCGTAGATCATAAGAAGGGTAGAAAAGTGCCCACAAAGAGAAAATATTTTTCAAGAAAAAAAATTCTTTCAGCAGAAGGTGGCAAAAGCAACATTAAATTATATACGTTTCTCAAGAATAAATCCCGCATTTGGCATTGGTTCCATCGTAATGAGTTTAACAGCCTTTTTTCTCACCTTGCCCGAACCGCTTGAGCTTGATGTGGAGTGTGATGTCTTGGCGAATGTCTTCTCCAGCTCCAGTCGCATTGCATTTCGTAATCCCTGCAGTGATCGATAGTCTGAGTTCGCGAGACGCGACAGGGGATTTGAGTTTGTCAAATCCAAAATTGAGGGACCAAGAGCACGACCAATCTGTAAGGAAAAAAGAAAAGATTAAGTCAGACTTGATAGAACTAGCAATTGTGTGTAATTTGAGAATTTTTAAACATGAATGAATCTAATCGATTAATACCCTGAGGAAGGACTCAAATTGTCCGAAACGTCGGTTTTTAATAAAATCCTTTGAACCAATTTCAATCGAAAATCCAACTTGATGAATTTTTAAGTCAGAATAGCTTTTAGATCTTTATATTTTAAAAAATTAGTTAATGGTAAAAATAAAAAATTAAATTCAAGAAAAATACATATAAAAATGCAAAGATAAAAATTAAATATAGCATGGATGGAACAGTATAAAGCGAAAGAACGGTAAGTAAAACTTACAGGCTGTGATTCTTTCTTTGTCAGTGAAATGTGAAATTGAGTGAAAATTGAGGATGGGCAAATTTTGAGGAGAGACTTACTCGCGAGCCGAATCACAGCCAACGCGTAGTAATTTTGAAGAAAGCCTTAATCGTGGCGGGCGTTGGTTGTGATTCGGCTCACGAGTAAGTCTCTCCTCAAAATTTGCCCATCCTCAATTTTCACTCAATTTCACATTTCACTGACAAAGAAAGAATCACAGCCTGTAAGTTTTACTTACCGTTCTTTCGCTTTATACTGTTCCATCCATGCTATATTTAATTTTTATCTTTGCATTTTTATATGTATATATAATGTATATATCTATGCATTTATATACTATATTTCACTTTACTTTTATATGTGTATATAAAACGCCCCGCTTCGCGGGGCGTTGGACTTATGCAACTCAAGGTATGACATGTTAACTTTAAAACGCGATATCTCCGAAACGGCTACATAGATTTTCTTCATTTTTGGCATGATGAAAGATATTATAGTCAACTATAATATATGAAAAAATTAAGCAATTCTATAAAGCCGTGCTCGAGATATTCATCGAAAACTCATCGAAAATTTTGTTTTCGATTTTAGCGCCACTTGCGGTCATTTTTTGAACTTGCGATGTTCCGAGCAGTTGTAGGGCTCGTTAATATCTTTCATTTGAGCCCGAGTTCATCAAAATCGGTCAAGCCATTCCCGAGTTATAGCCGATTTTCGATGAAAAATTGTGGCGGCCATATTGTCTAAACGGCTTGGCCGATTTTCAAAAATGAGGTATCGTTGGAAAGGTCTTGATGGCCCCTACAACATATCAAAATTTCAGATTTTTAGCTATTACGGGGGCTGAGATATAGCGAAAACAAAATTTGGTGGTTATTCAAAATGGCGGACGTGGGGGTGGGGTGTTGGATTTGACTTCATAATCGGATGTCGTCTACCCGATATATGAACTTTGCCGTTGACCGCAAGTCTTTATCTATTACCGTTCTCTTGTAATTTAGCAAAAGGTTCCGGACGGACGGCCGGCCGGAACAATTTTTGGCGCCACCGTTTTTTGGAATGTGGGGACCCTAATTCGTGCTCATCCCAAGTTTGAGCCCGATCTGATGACTTTGCATTTTAGAGTGTACACAGAAGCTGTGCTTCTTTGAAGAAAGAATCACAGCTAAAAAAACATTTAAAAGAAAGATTTTAGATATTTTTTAGTTTTGAGCCTAAAGGTAGCTTTCATTTTGAGTTTAATTTCAGCAAAATTGGTCAAGCAAATCAAAATTGTGGTTTTTAGAGCTTTTTAATGATTTAGAAAAATTAAAACGGCGAAAAGAAAAATCTTAGGGCCGTAAAAGGTCATTTTGGTATTCAGCGTAAAAGACAAAAGAATTTTGGTATTCAGCGTAAAAAACAAGTCTCCAAACATTTAAAGTCTCCAAAAAAATAGATTTGGTATTCGGAGTAAAAGTTTTTATCGATTTTTTTCTTTTATGATAAAAGTGAGTTTGAAGGTCCTTTTATGAGCGTTTTAAAACATTTTTAAGGTGTTTGATGATGTGAAAAAATTATAAATCTGACAGAAATTGATTTCATACTAAAAATTATAAAAGCAAAATTTGATTTAATCATTTTTCTGTTTATAAAATTTTAAAATTTTATAATAAAATACTTGGTGTTGGCCACGAAGTGGAACACCAACTAATTAAAAAAAAAAATGTACTGGTAAGCTGACCAAGCTTACGAGAGCTGTGTTTCTTTCAGTGTTACCAATTTTGTGAGAGCAAACTAGAACGCGAATTAGTTTAAAAACGCGCAAAGTCAGGAAAAGTAGAAAAGTCATACCCTAAGAAATCTTTAGAAGGCCATATCTCGAGAACGGATCCATAGATTTTCATAAATTTTTTTTTGTTTGAAAGGTCTTGAAGTCAGCTATAACATATCGAAAAATGAAAAAAATTTATGTCGCCATTTTCGAAAAATTCGAGTTCGAAATTTTCGAAAACTTTGTTTTTGACTTTAGCGCCTCTTGCGTTCATTTCTCGAAGTTGCAATGTTCTAGACATTTGTAGGGTTTCTCGAAACCTTTCATTTGCGCTTGAGTTGATCAAGATCGGACTTGTAGAACCCGAGATATGACATGTCAACTTTGGAAGGCTATATCTCGAGAACGGATCCATAGATTTTCTTCATTTTTGGCATGGAGCTAGATAATATGGTCAGCTATAACATATCAAAAAATGAAGAAAATTTATGTCGCCGTTTTCGAGATATTCATCGAAAACTAATCGAAAATTTTGTTTTTGATTTTTGGCCCCCTAGCGGTCACTTTTGAAACTTCGGATGTTCTAGAGAGTTGTAGGGTTTGTTGAGATCTTTCATTTGACCCCGGGTTGATCAAAATCGGTCAAGCCGTTTACGAGTTATGGTCGATTTTCGATGAAAAATTGTGGCGGCCATATTGGCTAAACGGCTTGACCGATTTTCGAAAATGAGGTATCGTTGGAAAGCTCTTGATAGCCCCTACAACATATAAAAATTTCAGATTTTTAGCTATTACAGGGGCTGAGATATAGCGAAAACAAAATTTTGAGGTTATTCAAAATGGCGGACGGGGGGGTGGGGGGTAAAATTTGACGTCATAATCAGACGTCTTCCAGTCGACTTTTAAACTTTGCCGTTTACCGCAAGTCTCTATCTATTACCGTTCTCTTGCAATTTATGGTTGAACCACGGCGGACGGCCGGCCGGCCGGCCGGCCGGCCGGAAAAAAATTTTTTTGGCGCATACGTTTTTTGGAATGTGGGGACCCTAATTCGTGCTCATCCCAAGTTTGAGCCCGATCTGACGACTTTCGATTTTGCTCGGTACACAAAAGCTGTGTCTGAAAGAAACACAGCTAATATTATAAAAAAATCGGTATTCTGCGTAATTTATTTTTATGTGTGAAAATATTCTTTTGACGACTTTTACGAAAAAAGTTCATAAAATAAAAGGAAAAGATTTTTTACGCTGAATATGGCCCTTAATTTAAAGGGATAATGACGCCTTAATGAGGGATAATGAATGGGAGTGTTGGCGCCTCTTGCGGTCATTTATGGAAGTTGCAATATTCTAACATTTATAGGGATTCATAAAACTTTTTATTTGAGTTTTTTATCAAAAACGGTCAAGTGATTTTCAACTAAGGACCAATTTTCAATAAAAAAAAGCGGCAGGCACATTCGCTAAACGGCTTGACCGATTTTCAAACCTGAGCTATCGTTAGAAAGGTCTTAATTTCTTTTAGAACTCTAACTATAATTTTAATATATTTCTTTTAAAGAAGTTGAAAATGTATTAAAAATGAATTGACATTTGTTTATAAGAGTTTGACGCTTCTCTTCTAACGTCTTAAGCTTCTTTTTCTACACATTTGACATTTATTAAAGTTTGACGCTTCTCTTCTAACGTCTTAAGCTTCTTTTCTACACATTTGACATTTATTAACGTTTGAAGTTTCTAATTTTCAATGATAATTTTTTAAAGTTTGACGATTCTTCGTTAACGTTCAATGTTTCAAGTTTTATGTTGATTTACTAAAGTTTCAAGATCTTTCATTTGTCTGGAATGTCTGTCATTTTTTTCTAACGTTTTTTTTTTTAAATAATGAGCTTTATTCAGCGACCAAGAAATCCTTGAAATCTTTGAATTTTGTACGGAAATTTCAAGATTTCAAGCGAATTTCAAGTGTTTCTTGGTCGTTGAAAAAGGTCCAATATTTGACTCCTTTCTAAATCTTTTATGTAATTTTTTGAATAAAAATAACTCGTTTTAACTTCTAAAGAAAAGCTTGAATTTCCCGAAATTTTATAGGGTGTTAAGACACGTTAGACACCCAAAAACCCTCCTTGGTCGCCCCTGTTTTTACTTATAAAATTCTTTTCAAATAAAACCTACCTTTTTATCTAAATTATTAACAAAAATAATTTAGCAAAAAATCCTTTACTTTTTCAACAAAAAAAAAGGATTTTTCATACTGATTTGACTCCTTCAAAATTTCTTTTGAAAGAAATCTAAATAATAATGTTTAATGCGGCAAATAGAAGAAAGAAAAAGAAATGAATGAATTTTATTTACTTCTTCGAATATTGCTGGGGTGTACTTTGGCGGGAGGAGGTTCACAACCTTCGATGCTGACTCCTTACCCCGCGGCGGAAGGACATTGACACACTTTCCGGTGTTGTAGTTACATTCGAGTGTGTAGCTCTTGATGAGACCCGTCATTTTGAAAACCGACACCCGTCCGGATCCCTCCTTGGACAGCCCATCGCGTTT
Organism: Lutzomyia longipalpis; assembly: GCF_024334085.1. Taxonomy (NCBI): domain Eukaryota; kingdom Metazoa; phylum Arthropoda; class Insecta; order Diptera; family Psychodidae; genus Lutzomyia; species Lutzomyia longipalpis. The sequence goes on along the minus strand of NC_074709.1, from coordinate 18,401,035 downwards.
CCCCCTTGAAAAAAAAATGAATAAAAGAACTTGAATATCCTTGACCCACAAACCGAGATTCTTTTTTTTTCTCTTTGCAACCACTTACTTGTGGTACATGTTGCGCTCGGAAAAGTTGCACGCGTCAAAGTGAAAATGATGGCAGTTGAGGCTCATAAGACGCGGCAGGAGCATGCACTCAATGGCCTCCGTGGAGTTTGACATGTGATTCCCATACATGAACACCCCCTTCTTACTCGCATGCCCATGGAGGTCAATGTAGAGGAACAAGTTACTACAATCATTTGGCTTCTCCTCCGACTCAGCACTCGCATCCTTTTTAATTCCACGACTTTTCACATCTTTCCGGGCATTCACTCCACTTCCGGGATTCTTCTGCAGAGGAACTTTGTTGGGATTAATGGGTGTCAGTTGGAAGGGCTTTTTCGGTCGAATCGCCTTTGTTGGCGGAGGTAAAGAGGACTTTTCTGGACACGGGGGACACGGTGGTGGTGGTGGTGGCTTCATCTCCACAATTACTTCAACCTTATTTGTGTTTTCCGGACTTATTTCAGGGGCTTCTTTTGGTGTGACTTCGCCTTCTGGAAATTTAAAATGAAAATAATTTTCAAGGATTTTCATTATTAAAAAATAATAATAAAACGATTTGTGTACACAGGGAAAAATTGTTCCCGTAAATACAAACTTAGTAAGGTCTGATTCAAAGGGATTTAAAAAGATTGCGAAGGATCTTAGAATATTTTAACTAAATGTTTGTTTTTTTAACTAAAAAAATATAAATACTTTCGAAAGAATACAGAAACAAATTATTTTCTTGATTTTTCGATTTTTAAAAATATTTTTGCGTTCAACTTTTACATTATTTTTCTTCATTTTATATAATTTCACTTAAATATTTCTATCCGGTCCGGGAAAATTTAAGAAGAAAAAATTTCACCTTTTCTTTTTGTTTGTTAACTGTTTTTCCTTTTTAAGATAATTATTAGGTTTCTTGATCTAACATTTTTCTTTAAATTTTCAGCTGTCTTATGACCTTTATTGTCCTAGTTTTATGAGTTTATTTTAATTTTTACGAATTTTTCCTAATATTTCTTTTATTTTCCTTTTATTATGTATATTTTTTCTATTATTTTTGCGTTTTTTTGTAATTAAATTTTCAGTATTTCTTTTAATTTTTTTTTTCAAGGTTTATACTTGAGTTTATATTTTTTTATCGCTGCAATCTTTATTTTCAAATTATTTCATAATTTTCCGTTATATTTTCCATACTTCTAAATTGTTTTTCCCTTTAGATTTTGATTTTGCTTCATCTTTTGAGTTTTTTTTAAAATATTTTCGCGTTAAACTTTTAAATTTTTCTTTAATTTTTTGCAGTTGTGTTTAACTATTTCTATCCGGTCCGAGAATATTTAAAGAAAAGAAAAGGTTAACTATCTCTTCTTGTTTGTTAACTGTCTTTGCTTTCATGAAAACTTATTTGAAAGGTTTTTTTTTATCTAACATTTTTCCTTAAGCTTTCAGTTATTTTATGATCTTTATTCTCCAGTTTTATGAGTTTATTTTAATTTCTACAAATTTTCCTAATATACTTTTTCTATTTTCTTTATTTTTTAATTTTTTTTTTATTACTTTTGCTCCTTTTCCGGTTCTTTTTTAAAGAAATTTTCCTATTTCTTTTAATTTTTTCAAGGTTTCAAATTGAATTCATTTTTTTATCGCTGTAATCTTTGTTTTCAAATATTTTCATAATTCTCTGTTATATTTTCCATACTTCCAAATTGTTTTCCCCTTTAGATTTAGATTTTTCTTCATTTTTTAAGCTTTTTAACGTTTTCCTACAATATTTTCCTGTTTTTTTTTTCTTCGTGTTTTGGAGTGAATTTTTGGATCTTTCATGGGTCTATAATAAAGCTAAAGACCTTCTGTTAAAGAGGAGAAATTTAATTTAAAAAAATGCGTTTTAGTTGTGTCTGTCAAGTGTGAAAAGTGATTTATCAGACTAATTTTTCTCTGTGTATAAAAAGAAACAAAAAGGTTTCTCTAACAATGTTTTTCTTTTCATTAATTCTCTTTTTTTTATTAATTTCATATTAGAATTAAATATTTTGTGAGAAAACCAAAGGTCAGCAGCTCTTTATCTAATCTTATAAACTTTTTTATACCCTAAACATAATTTTTTATTGTAATAAAAATAAAGAAATAAAGGAAAGATTTAAAGAAATTCTAAAAACTGCAACCTCTTAAAAAAAATCTTGATTTTTTTCAGCCAAAATAATGTAAAAAAAAACTTAAAAAACAAATAAGAAAAAAATGCAGAGAATGTGGCGTTGGGGGTTCTCATCTATAATTTGCCCGTGGCACCCAAAATAGCCCGCAAGATCATAAGCTGCGCTTCAGATGGCAGAAATTCGTGTTCATTGAAGATGCTTCGAATAGCATCATCGCGCATTTCTTGGGTGCGCCTTAGGGCGCGTCTGTGGCGACTCACCTCGCTCGGATGCCTCTGGCGATGGTTCATTGGACGTGACATTGTCGGAATTGCTGCTGCTGCTATTTTTTTCGACGCCACTCTCTGCGAAGGTGGTCCCCACCGCTATTTCGGGCTCCTCACCCTCTGCCTTGTCGCAGCCGTAGTGGTAGAACCTGTGCACAGGAGTGGGGGAAGGGGATAATATTGGGGCGCTCTTATGATTAACTGGCTAGACTTCTCACCTAATCAACTTCCTGACAGCATAGATCGATGGATGGGTGTCGGGATTGGGATTGAGATAGACCCGATTGAGATTGTGACCGAGCGTATCGGAGCGATAGAGCCCATTGTAGACGCCATCAGGATTGAGAAATGGCACAATTTTGAACACATAGAGTCGTCGTAGGGTGGCCGCGATGGAGCTTTTGCGATCCAACAGGAGCGTGAGGAATCCATTGAGAACGAAACTTGCAGGAGTCTCTCCGGGATGAACGCGCGATGATACAAAAATAATCTTCTTGCTGGGAAATGTATGACAACGATGTCGAATCTTTTCCGGAAAGAGATTCTCAATACGCTGCTCACGTTCCTCCGAGATCCCATGATACGAGGAGATTGTGATGAGATCCACACGACGCTTCTCCACGGAATACGTCAGGAGTTCCCGGTAGAAGTAGATCTCTGATTTGAATTCCTCCTCATTGAGATGCAGCACGTTCAGATTGGGACTGGCACAGGCACTCTCCAGTTCCTTCAGACGCTCAGCTGCTATCTCATCGGCCTTACTTGAGCTGGCCACTCCCTCAATCTGTTTGACTTTCAGCTCAAATTGACGCTTCCGGAAGCGCCTGTCCAGGCGTGAAAGGTAATTCTGCAGCTCGGTGTAGGTGTAGGGATACGTGAAGGCATAGAAGAACTCCTGCTCCGTGTCCTCACCCCCACGATGGAGGAAGGAGACGATGAAGTTGTCATCCTCAACGGTATAGCTGGGCTTATCTTTAATCCTCTCCCACTTCCCATTAGCGCCTACCTTCACCACAGGATGCATCCCCTGACTGTACAACTTTGCCTGCCTATTGAGATTCATCACATTGAACTTCGCTACATCCAGTGAACGTCCTCCGCGGACACAGAAGAAGAACCACGTCCTATTGCTGTTCTCATACTGTGTCCCCCCACAATCTGGGCATGTCCATATGTTAAATTCCGCCACAACGGCATCCTGAGGCGGTGCATCAGCCACTGCCCGGATGGGCTGAGCATCCGTTTCCCTGGAAAAATTCCCTTTGTTTTCCTCGGAAATTGGGGCTCTCACCACCTGCACTTTCCCAAGGTTTCCCGAATCAAAGTCCGAGTTGAATGTGTATCCGCCGCATGTAAACTTCATTGCAGCACTACTTCGAGTACCTTCCCAGTCATTTGCATTCAAGATTTCAACACAATTTTCCAATCACTAAAATTTTCTTTTGCTCAAGAGAAGTTTTTTTCTTCTTCTCTCAATGAAATATTTTTCGATGAGCCAACTGAGACCCCTCAACTAATTGCTTCGTCACCTCAATTCCCCTCCGTTGGAAATTCGTATGACGTTCCATATCAGTGAAAGGACCCAAATGGGGAATCTCGGCATGTTTTCGTAACGAGAATCTCGGTATTTCGGCATGATTTCTCGTTATAAGCCAATACCGAGATCATGCCGAAGTTATACCGAGAATCGTATGGATTTTGGAAACGCGTGGGAAAATTTTTTGTATGAAATCTCGGCACTGTTCTCGGCATACGCCCGGTGTATTCTCGGCATGATTCTCGGCATGTCCAATACACGAGAATCTCGGTATATATTCGGCATGTAATTTAAATTACAGCCGTTATGTAACGTTTGTTTTTTTTTATATAAAAAATTTTTATTTAATTTTTTAAAAATTGTATTTATTTAATCATAAATCCCCCCCTCCACCCATTCCACTATATACTCCTCATCCATCTTCCCGTCCAGCTCCCTCTGCAGCAGCTCCGCCGGATCCGCCGGCTCCTCTGGCTCCTCTGGCTCTTCCGGCTCCTTTGGCTCCTCCTCCTCCTCCGGCTCCATCAACTTCTTCCTCTTAGCATACTTTTGTTTCTTCTTGTGTTTATCCTTAGTGGTCCGCAGGGCCGCTGCTGCGTCCTTCTCCGTGACACCAGCGTATTCTGGAAAAAAGAAGAACATTTGAAGTGTGTTTTTGCAAGAAAAATCAAAAAAATGCACAATATTGTGTAAAGAGTTTATTTTTGTACAAATTGCACATTGAAAATAGGCAGGATATTTCCTTTACACCCACAAGTGCAAAGGAAATATCCTGCCAATTTTCAAGGTGCAGTTTGTACAAAAATAAACACTTTTTTTCCCCACGGACTTTCCCGAGGATTTTCCCCACACCAATTGAAAATCAATTATCTACATGGTGCAAACACAATTTTCCAAGAGGCGTAATAAAAGTACAAGAAAAATAGAAGGAAATAATTGCATCACAATGACGCTGTTTTTTCCTTCCATTTGGGGCCAAGCGAACCAAGCCAAAAAAGAAGAACCACGGTCCATACCTGGTAATACCCGGACCGTATAAGAACCAAAATCCCAAGATATAGGCTATTGGGACATGGTCCTTCTTAAGATCCTGGCTCCTTGGGTCCCATAATTAATTTTTATAAAAAAAAAATACAAATTTTCCAGTACTTTCTACAACCGGTCGACATTTTGGGAAATATCAAAAAGTAACGCTACAAAAATACAAATAGCTTTTAAAAAGACCTTTCTGTGGCTGAAAGGAATAATCTAAAGAAAATAAAAATTAGAAGTCCTCAGAAGACAAGACCAAAAAATGTTAGAAGAAATGAACCCAGAAATTCTGAGATTCATGTCTCCTAACATTTTTAGGCTTGTACTTTATTATAAATGTCTCCTGAGACGAGGTTTTGACACTTTTTTTATTTCTCCAGAACTCCTGAGGCTACCCCATGTTTTTAAGGATATATTCCACTAATTTTTCTCATCACACCAATGCATCATTTAGGTTGTCCCTTTCTTAGTTAAAGTATTTTATTTCCTGTAGAACGGGGGAAGATCGTGCAGTATTTGAGGTGTGACTTCGCAGTAAAGCCATAATTCTTGTGGATGTCAATTTATTCATCTGCTTGGACCGAGACTACCAACATTTTATAACATGGCTCAGCTTCTTGTGATTTTTATACATGTCCACTGGCAACCTTCTTCTCTTTTGGCGGCCTGGCGACGAAAAAGAATTGTTACACTCTATCACGAAACACAGTGATGTCGTCATCGGGGTCCAGACATTGCTGACTTTCCTTATTCGACTGTTCTTCTGAACTCCTCGAAGATTATAACTTTTTCAGTCGTTAAACTCCTTGAAATACTAAAATACTTTAAGTATTTCTCTTCTAAGAATGCTAGATAAAAAAAACTAAATGAATGTAATATAAAGTCTTTTGGTTAAGTAGCCTGGAACTCCTAAAGCAACATCCATTCCTACCTTTTACTTTAAAAGAGAAAATGGTTTTTTTTTCAGGACATTTTTTTTCTAAAATTCATAAATCGCAAGTCACCACTCCTTTGGATAATACCGCGGACAATCCGAAATACTCCTTGGAGATTTCTCAAAATATCCGCACACAGAAAACCGTTGATGGGCTTGAAATATTTTTCGATGAAATAGAAATCATTTTCCTCCCCCTCCCCTTCAGGGTTGGAAGTCAAAACAAAACAATTCTTATTTGAAGAAAAAAATATCTAGAATTTTCATTTGAAAAGCATTTCCAATTGGACTTGTTTGGAAAATCATCATGGGATTCTCATTAAAAGTGAAAACAAAGACTGGGCAGCATATCCTGCGGGATGTGTCTCCATCGCTCACGCTGTCACAACTCAAGTCGCAAATTGTGGAATTTACAAAGCTCCCTCCGGACTGTATGCATATCCTGGTGGGTTTTCCACCGCGGAAGCTTAACATGGCAGGCCTGGAGGAGTCCATAGAGGCGAGTGGAATTTCAAATGGTGATACGTTGATTGTGGAGGAAGTTGCTGCGCCGGAGGTTCCTGTTGTGGCTGAACGACGAGAGGATGCCCTCTTGGCTGCTCAGTCAGCTGCAGTGGCTGAAGATGAATTTGCTGGGGTGCTCCTGAAGCAGGTTGTTCCAGCGGACAATTCGTGCCTCTTCACGAGCATTGGGTATGCTCTGCAGGGAAAGGTGAACACTGATGGGGGGATTCTGATGCGACAAATAATTGCGGAGCACGTTGCTGCTGATCCGGAGAGTTTCAGTGAAGCCTTCCTCGGACGCCCCAATCGGGAGTACTGCGCCTGGATACTGCGAGATGATTCATGGGGTGGTGCCATTGAGGTGTCCATCCTGTCCAGCTTCTACGGACTCGAAATTGATGTTGTGGACATTACAAATGCCATTATAAATCGCTTTGGTGAGGACAAGAACTACGGCCAGAGGATTTTTCTTCTTTTCGATGGCATCCACTACGATCCTCTGTACCTGGAGTCTCTCACGGTGAGTCTGAAGCTCTACGTTTCCCCCTTTCCGGAAAGATTTTAAAATGGGTTTTTGGGGGCTAATTTTCAGGGTGGTTCACCTCGAACGATTTTCCCAATTGAAGCGGAGAGCATCTATCTACAGGCTGAGCAACTCGCCAAGGAGGCACAAGCTTCCAAGCAGTTTACGGATGTTAATCGCTTCACTTTGCGGTGTCTGGTGTGTGATTGTCACCTCACTGGTCAGGTAGAGGCTCAGGCACATGCAAAATCAACTGGTCACGCAAACTTCGGAGAAGTTTAGGCGCCAAATCTCCCCAAAAAATACAAATTCAAATAAATTGCACTATTCAGAAACTTTCTCTTTTATAATATTTAGGGTTCTCCTGAAGATACAAGCCTTTCCGTTTATCCTGCAGCCTTTTGGATTTTCTGCTTGCGACTAGTATTTCTTTTTCGTTTTTCTGACCCTTAATATGCTCTTTAGGACCTCTTAAGTTCTTCCGGATGCTATGAAATTCTGATATTATTGAAACTTTTGTGAGGTGGCTAAGGCAAGCTTAATTTGGCTCTAATTCACCTTGTTATGATGCAATTTTCCAGCTTTTCTTTTAGGTTAGAAGATTTGTTCTGAGAAGGAAAATATTGAATTATATAACTTTGAAGTGTTTTCAGACCTAATCTCGCGGATTATAGTGCCTTTGAAAGGTTTAAGATTCCACCGTTTTACTCATTATAAAAGAAAAACTTTGTATTATAAAACGATCTTTCTGTTTTCTTTTCAATACATTCAATGCGGCGTCACTTCCTGAACTCTGAAAAAATAACTTCCGATCGAGAAATCAGCTTAAAACGCGAAAAATAAAAAAAATCTTCCGTTGTTTCTTTCCACAAATTGTTTTTAACAGTGTATTGAGATGTCCCAAAATGTCCAACATAAATTTCATTTTTCATAGTGTTTTTTAGGTTAAAAACCTGGAATAATATGGGACAACCCAATGTGTGTGTAATTTGTTTTGGGCGTTTTGGGTGTGTTTTTGATTTAAGAAATCCCATTTTCTTTAATTTTCCCGTGGAAATTCTTTAAATTTTGAGAAGATGAACATCCTGGTGTGCTTCCTGACCCTCCTAGCTGTTTTCCGCACAGGTAAGTCTCGCAAAAGAGTAAATGCGAATTAGTTGTAGGGCTGCCCTCGAATACCAATTGACCTGTTTGACCCATCACAAATTTCCTGGACATCCTGGCACAGTGGCCAGCATCAGGTGCTACGTGTGCAATGCCACGGACACCTCATCACCCTTTCAATGCGGAGAGCTCTTTGAGCGCTATGACACACCCGATATTGAACCACAAGATTGTTCAGATGTCCATGGGGCGCAGTACTGTGTGAAGCACATCGGAAGATTCGAAGGTACCTCCTATGTGGGTTTCCGGGAGACTCTCATTGTCGCTCACTAACAAGCTCATGGACTAATCCTCTGGTCATTCTTCTGTCCATTTCGTAGTATTTGTCTTTATGTAGCTTTTTAGCTTTTGAAAGGTGGCTGGATTGCGAATGGAGTGAAATTTCTCTTCAAACTCTTCTCGGGTATTTCCTGGCAAGGATTTGTCTTCATCTTTAGCGAATATTCCTTAGAAAATTCATAATCTCTTAGCTTATGTATTCTAATAATTAATTCTATTAAAAATAACTTCAGGAAGAGAAAAATGATCAAAGCAAGTTTTTCTACACAGTGCCTTGCTTAATTTTATGATCACTTCGATCAATCATTTAAATGATCACATTATGATCAAACAATTAGTCTAAAAATCTCTAAGAGGCACTAACTGGCACTAATTTAATGATTTATCAAAATTTGATTAAATACTTAATTCTGTATTTTGGCATAATTTTCGTGATTTGTTGTACATATTTGAAGTGCAAGAAAATCTTTTTCATCGCGTTTCGTCCAACGACATCTTGTGATTTTCCGATTATTCAAAAACACAAGAGTAAGGTTTTCTCAGGATCTACTGGATGGATTTTGATCAAGGAAAAAGCAAGTGAAAGAGGAGATATCAATAGAGATTGTACCGGAACAGATTTAATTAAAAAATCTGTTGCAGTACAATCTCTGTTGAGTAAGGAGAAGTGACCACAGAACCGGGAAAAAACCAAATTGTTGCACTATCAATACGTTTACGATATGCTTACCATACTGAACGCTGGACTGGACAAGCTTGAGTACGTTACCGATAAATAGTGCGTGCATTTGCACTAAGCTCAAGGGATTATGGCGTCAGGAGTCACCGTTTCCCTAAAATCATGATAGATAAGCTCTCTTCTGAACAAACCATTGGAGTATGAAATTTCAAGAACAATTCAATTCCTGGAATGACAGATATTACCATCAGCGCTCTGAAAATGAAAGACAACTAAGAAAATAGAACGGAAAAACCCAGGCATTCGGTCAACTGATTTTCGATGAAATGGCTCTAAGATGCTTCCCGTCTTGGTGCAATTCAAAAAAACAAAATATTGCCTACAATTCTGATGTGAGATACTGAATACAAAGGTCACCTCATTATCACGAAGGAAAGGAAGAGACTATAAATATATTATCTTTACTTTTGTTGAATTAAAATTACACGATAAGACCTAAAACTACAATTTCTTCAAACCGACATAGCGTAACGCGTCACACTATATCGGTATAAGGATGCCGATATAAACTTTTGGTACAAAATGATCAAAAAAGCCTATATCGGTACCGATATAACGTCACGCGTGCAGAATCCTTCCACAGAAGTTGACGTTATGAGAAATATGGAAAATGATTTTCTTGAAATTCAATAACTATTTCGGTTCAAATGTTGCCAATACTGCACAACCATGTCTAAGAAAACTTTACAAAAAATAAAATAATAAGAAATATGTCCATTTCATCATAAGTGCTAAAAGAATCTAGTCCTTCTCCTCAGAGAATTCTTTAACGATCATTTCTCTTTCTATTATATAAAATCGATTAATACAAACCTTTAAAATCTAACGATAAAAAGTAGTTAAACTAATTTAAAAATATATAAATATTCATTCTAATAATTCATTGTAGTACTCTTTGTAGAAACTAACTCATTTTGTGCATTATGGTGTCTTGTTACTAAACATCTGTAGTTGGGACCATTTCTTGCTACCAGTGCTCTTCCGCGGAGACAATGGATTGTTCAGATCTTATGATTAACCAACCTGACTCACCACTCCAACCTATGCCGTGTGATTCTGTCCACGATGCGGAGTTTTGCGTTAAATCGACAGCACTCTATGGTTAATGATCTTACGCTAATACGATTAATTTTAACTTTTTCTGGCTTAATTTTAATCTGTTGTGTGTGCGCGGCATAAGAGGGATTTTTGGGATTAATTGTGTGGTCGATTGCAGGTGGAATTGGGGCAAAGAGATTCTGCTCGTCAAAAGATTTGGGTAATTACTGCAACTACGTGCAGAATGTTGGTGATCGTATGGAGTATCGATCGTGCATCTTTACCTGTTCAACTGATGGCTGCAACCTCTCCAGCACATTGAGATCATCTCACGTCTTCATTGCCATTTCCACTGTAATCAGCCTCGTTCTCTTTCTAGCCTAGAAAAAGAAACCTTCCGCCACTAGATTCCACAATGAGAGACTTTGACGAATCCACCCATAGGATCATTATATCCACACGTTCCGTCCATTTTGTATATTTTTTTTAAGAAGAAAAGAAAATGCGTGCTTGAAGAATGACTTTTGCGCGAGCTTTCATTAGCTCATTGATATTCCGTCCACGTTTAGAAGGGGGGTAGGGCAAAAAAAGTGGGGAGCAGGAGCTAAAAGGTGTTACTGATGAATGCTTGGCATATATTTTCCTCAACTCTCGCCCAATCTTTCCGCCAAAGTTCACAAGAAAATTGCACCATACATATTATCGCGTCTCTCTTATTCATGGTTCTCTAATCTTGCAAGATCATTGCGGCAGTTAATTCTTAAACTGCAATAAAACTTTCTTTATAGTGTGCCACAGTAAATTAACACCTCCACCAACTTTTCGTAATAAGATGAGATAAAAAGAAATTTCTCCCCATCATTGCAATATTTTTTCTTTAAGAAATATTTGTTTTTCATTTCACTTTCTTTACAAAAAAACAGAAGAAGTGTAATATGCATTGAATTTGCACAATATATGGGCCTGGCGATGTTTAGATGGAATTTCTCTGAATTATTCATTGACTTATCGGAACAAAGACGTATTTGTCCTCTGAAAAATCAATTTATACAAATTTGAAACTCTCTTTTGAACCTTTTGAATGAAGAGAGAACAAATTGTGCTTTGTTATGATTTTAAGAAAATTTGCATTTTTTGAATTATTTTTAAACGACTTATTTAAATTTTTTTTAGTCACAAACAGCTTGAGAAAAAAATTGTATCCTTTGAACACATTATTATTTTGAAATTTCTTAATGCGATCATTTTAAGTTCTTTCGTAAAAATTGATCTATGTAAAAATGAATTCCGAACTTAAGCTCCACCTGAAACAAAGAGTTGAACAAGAATCAGCCAAAATGATGGGCACTCTCTTTGAATTTTTCTACCAATCAGAAGATATTTTAATTCTTCTTCTTTTCAATAAGAAATTCGAGATTATTTAGCTGCAGGGACGTAGATAAAAATCTGTTCAAGGAGAGGTTTGAGATTTTATTTTAACAATTTAAAGATGATGTTTCTTTTCAAACCTTGAAGTTTCTTAACATTGAATTTTATTGTCTGACATTTTACATTTGTTTTGACATTACTATTCTAACGTTTGTTGTCTAACGATTTACATTTTTTGACGTAAGATTAAAAAAATATATATACTTATCGTCGATTTTCTAACGTTTAATATTTTTATTACATTTTGAAATCTTCTTTCTAATTTTTATAGACTTCTAAAAGGAAAAGCTTGAATTTCCTTAATTTTTACGGATTATCTAGACACCTAAACACCTTCCCTGACTACGCCCCTGTTTAGCTTTAATTTAATTGGATAACGAAAAAAGCTCCACCCACACATGACCAAACTCCTGGAGCTTTCGAGCAAAGTTGAATTGAATAAAGTATAGTGCTCAATACTCGTGTCCAAAACACCTCAACAAACAATTCCGGTAATTAAACGTATAAGCTAAGCAAATAAACATAGACATAACAATGGAAAGTTTTATGCAATATATTGCCTTAATTGTTGGTTATTTTTAGCCAAAAAAAAAAGTCGTGAAATGTCAATGAAAATGACGCACAATCACTCAAAAGATCGACGGAAGATCAATTAAGAAGTTAATTCAACTGAAAAAACATGCCATCAACTTGGGGACTTTTGAGAATTATTCGCAGATATTATGCAAAATTTATATATTTTTGTAACTAACTTCTCATTCATTTTACTCTGCGTGACAAATCCTTCGTGAGTTGAAAGTTCACGCAATATAGGAGCCAACTTACAGCACGAGAATGATAAAATAATTTAATACAACTCGATTTGCGTTGTGATCAGTGAAATTTTGCATATCATTCGCATGATCATAAATTGGCGAATAACAAAATACTCCCCAGCTAATGAAGAGAATGTTTGAAAAAATATTTACGATCGCGAATGTTTTTTATTGAAATAGACTTATGCAAATGTAATTTCTACAAATTAGCGAAATTATCAGATTTCTTAGTCATTTCGTATTTGCTAAAAGATCATCAGAGAAAAAAAAAACAAACAACAAAAGATCTTAAAATCATGTGAAGATCATGTAAAGATCAATGTAAATTTTAAACATTCACGCGTGATTTTTGTGAAAAACTTTAAAAATAATTTCACTGGAAGATTATTCCTCAAGATTGCAAGAGAAGATCATCTTGGTGCACGGTGATCGTGTGAAGCTTTCTCCTGGACAAATTTCTTTGTCTCTCCGTTTATTGCGGAAAAAGTTGAAAGATGTAAGAATAAAAGCATTACAATTTCATATATAAAAGATAGATAAATCACGAGGCGCAAAGAGAGAAAATCAATGAATCTTAATTCCGTTTTGGCTGCTATTACGTCAAAGAAATTTGGTGTGAAATGAAGTGAAAAGCTTCACGTTGTGTGCAGTAAATTTAAAGCATAAAATTAATTTGATTTCAAATATTGTGGCATGAAGAATTTCTTGTTGGGTGCACAATAGAGAGTGTAATTTAATTAATTCCTCTCTGGTCAGTGCTCCTAAGTATTTTCTGGGTGAGAATTTTGCATGGAAAAGATTGAGATCTGTGTTGTTTTTTTTTTGCACTATTCTCACAATCAAGGTCGTGGGGGCACACAAATGATTTATTGTTGTGGACTTTCTCACACAATACCAAATTTTGTTGGGAATTTTTCCATACCTACACTATTTAGAAGCTTATGTTGTATTTGTAGTTTGTTTATGAGTTGAAAAAAATATATTTTAATGCTGAAAAGAAAAAAAATCTAATTTTTGCGCTATTTAAAGCAACTTTGCACTTAGGCTCCACCACTTTGAAGGATCTCTGGTGGAGTTTACTTCATTACCCAATTAAATCTCAGTTAAAATTGTTTATTGAAGGTTCAATAAATAAGAAGAAGATTTAATAGTTGTCTCTGATTGGTTACAACATTCTAACAGAATATTTGTCGGTTAATTCTCATATCAAGCTACTTCTCAATGGTGGAGATTCGGTGCAAAGTTGAATTGAATGAACCATCTTACAAAAATTGTGAGTTTCCATAGAATCTCAATCAATTTTCTAAGTTTGACTCATTCTTTTCTTCATAAAGGTGTTTATGTATTTTGAAAGAAATCATTCAAAGAAACACTCCCGGGAAAGAAAACCCTGACGAATGTCAAAAACCATTCAAATATCATTTAAAAAAAATTAATTTCTCACTCTGTTCATATGGATAAGATTTATCTAAAATGAACCTCAAAAACCACGCCCCACCGTAACTTAAAATCCATAAAACATATGCATCAGTGCTTCAACCGTTCGGAGATATATGTGGGACTCTTTCCTCAGGTACAATTTTTTTGGGAAAAATGAGGGTCTTTTTGGCTTTTTTAATTGTATATTTTCAAGTTCAATAAGATTTATTATCTGATATTTTCAAAGAATATTAAGTTAGTCTCAAAATGAATAAACTCCTCGAATACATCAAATTTCATCTTGAATATTCATTGCACGTAAGCAGTATTAAAAAAAATTTAAGTAAGACCTATAAAAATATTTTCTCCCGGTGCAATAGTCCAACATTAAAGACATAAAATAATGTTTCAATCAATCAATCACAAAATATGTCGCCAGCATTTCCAATATTGCCCGCCTCAGAGCTCGCCCCACAAAAGCCCCCAACAAAGAGAAATTAAAATATTAACTCAAAGTAATAGTTCGTAAGACTTTTGTAACGCTATGTGGAATTGTAAAAAGAACGAAGAAATAAATTTTTGTAACAAGTAGTGAAAGAAAAGACTTTTTTTTAATAAATCTTTTACTAATATTTTTATTGGGCCCAAAAAATATTACATTTGTTTTATTTTGCATGAAGATCGCCACTTCCTGCAAAGCGATCATCTTTTTTTCACGTAAATTATACAGGTTTGATCACATTTTTTTAAACTACTTTTCAAAGTTAGAGAAAATACACAAAAATATTCACATTGAGAAAGCGCCTTTTTAGCCGTCTTCAGAATCAGTTTTTTCCTTTTTTAGTTAACACATTCTCCATCCAAAAGTGAAGCAATTGTTTTGTTTTTTATGCCAAATGAATCATAAAAAAATACATAAGTAATTATGTGTCGGTGAAGATATACTTAAATATACATTATTTTTTTGTTTTCTTCAGCTACGAGTTATTATTGCTACCACTTGCCACAAAAAATATACGTGAGAGTGAGAAAAATAAATGAAAAACGAAACTTTTGCGCCAATTGTCTCACAAAATTGCAGGAATTTGAAGGAGTTTTTTTTAATTCCATTTTATTTGGGGATCAAAAGTGTTGAAAGTTTTTTTTTGTCACAAAGTAGGATTTGCTGCTGTTGAGAGGAGGTTTTGTTGGTAGGTTGGTCTCCCACATTTTCTTGCGATCATTAACAGTTGACTTCTTAGCAGTTGCAATCGCAAGCACAACGCTTAACACGCTTCTCGCGGTGGAGGACACTGTCGACGGAACGAACAGATCGGGGTTGCACAACTGCAATAATAAGAAAAAACATTTTAATTTAATTTAAAAATCTTCAGAAATATATTTGGGTTTAGCCTCAGGTACCTAAACACCTTAAAAATTAAAACAGTTGAGTTTTTTTTTCCTTCAGAAATCAAAAAGAATCATTTTCATGCAAAAATTTACATGATTTTCAATTGATTTTGAAAAATAATGTCAAACGTTAGAAAAAAAACGTTAACTTTAAAAATGTCAAACTTTAGATAAAAATCCAAGCATTAGCTTTAAATAAATGTCAAAAGCTGCAAAATCTGCTGTTAAAATAACCGTCAAACGTTAGAAATATCAAGCGGTTTATAATTAAACAAATGTCAAAAATTAATGACAATCAGTATAAATTAAACGTCAAATGTTAGGAAAAATGTCAAATTTTTAAAAAATAAACGTCAAACGTTAGAATAGACTTAAAATCGTTAGTGAATACACGTGATGTTTCAAATAAAAATGTTCGACGATGGAACGGCAAACTTTAAAGTAAATGTCAAAAGTTAAAAATAAATGTCAAGAGTTTTGAATAAAAACATCACACGTTAGAAAAGTGACGGCAAAATAGAATTGCGCAAATAAATTGTCAACACTCGTTTTCTAGCTACGCTCCTGCCAATTAAAATTAATAAATTATTTACTGGGTATCACCATTATATTTTGCAATAAGTTGAAGCATCAAAGTGCCCCAAAAGACAAAATAAATCTCAAAAATTGTCCCAGAAACCTTGAATTTCGTACTTGGATGACAACAATACGGCTTTTCATTTCTGCAGGGTCGTCTTAGAGCCGTACCAAGAAATAAGTTTCCTTGCAGAATCCATATAAAGTCATAAATAAAATTTAATTTACATTGAAAAGAAGCTAAAAGTCCGCACAGCATCAAGAATTCCAAAATATTACACGGTTATGAATTTCACGAATTTTTTAAGAGATAGGAAAATCTTAAATTTTTAAGATCTCTGAAGGTATAATACGAAGATTCACTTTAAATGGTTGAAAAGTCAAATTTTGAGCATGAAAATAATTATTATAAAATTAAAGATCATTTTAAAAATTCATTCAATCTTATGGTTGAATTTCTAATGCTTTGATCAAGATATCAAATTCTTGTAATAAATGCAGCAATTAAGATATTTTCAGCGATCATGTCCAAGATCACTGATTCCTGAGAGAGAAAAAGCGTGAAGAGTCCAGTGAAAATGGGCAATTAAGTCAGAAAATTTAGATATTCAGAACTGATAGCACAGACTGAGGGCTATGAGATCATTTTACAAACTCGCGGGGGAAACAGAAAGTTCGGTAATGTCACTTTCGAGATCATGGAGCTACAGAGAGCTTGTTTAGCTTCCGCTAACGATCTCTTTGGCATATCTCATGGCCATCGAGGCGTATGACTTCACGCAGGAAGGTGTTTAGGCTGGTTTATAATACTTACAGTGCGGTCGTTCCTCCTCTTGTGCCTGCTGTGGCTGATCGGTGTTCTCCTGCTGCATCATAGGCACGGGAATTTTAACAGGTTGCAGGAGACTCCTGCCATACCCAATGCGTCCCATCTGGAGGAATTGAGCAGGAACGGGAACCTGCTGCATTGGGACCATTTTGGAGTCTTCCTCCTCGGAGCTTTCAGAGCTATCGTCATCTTCCTCGTTGTTGCCGGACATCTCCTCTTTCAGTTCTTGCTGGATACGTTCCTCAGCCATACGTTGGATGTTCTGGAGATCTTCAGCTGTAATTCCAGCACGATGGAGGGCAACATCTAGGGGGACACGCTGGATTTGTACCTGCTGCTCCTGACCACCCTCACCGAGGAGTTCTCTTGGGATCTGGACGCGCTGGAGCTGAATACGGACCTGCGGGGATTTTTTTATCAATCAAAAACTACTGAAAATCTCAGAGATTAATGCGACGTTCTCACCTCAGGCTGGTATGGACGTGGAGCTTGGACAACATGGATTGGCATAGGTCCCTGTGAGGGCATATTCTGGGGTGGTGGTGGTGGCATCTCGCGCATCAAGGACTGTGGTGGTGGCATATGGTGCATCTGTGGCTGTGGTGGGGGTGGTGGTGGCTGGTTAACGGGCATCTGATGAGCAAAATTAAGCGGAATGGCGTGAATGGGCATCACGACCTGACGAACGGGCTCAGATGGCTCTTCGTTCCTGCAACAAAAAAATCCCAAAATTAATAATTTGCCCAATTTATTCAATAAAATCTCTTTTTATAGAAAGATTTGATTTTTTTTTAAATCTGATTTAAGTAATTTATATTGGCTTTTGCTTCTTTTGCAATAATGCCTCCTTTCTAATTCCCCCTGAAAAAAATTGCTGATTGGCAATATTTTCATGCTTATTACTTAAACTGATAGTCACGTGGTGAATTGCAATATTCTGTTTTGTAAAAAAAAGAGTGTGTTCGTTCAAATTGCAACATTTCGTATTAATTAATTAAACAGAGAGACAGTTTTCCTGGTCAAAAGTAAAGAAAGAGAATTATGTTGCATAAAAGAATATCTTTAAGGTTTAATTACCTTGAAAACTAAAGGCAGAACAAATAATGCACAGCCGGAGATTGGCTGTTTATTATCAAAATGCATTATTTAATATTATTTACTAAAAATTCAGGGAAAAAAATTGAGTACAACTTGATGATTCGGTTTTGTGGAATAAACTAGCGTGGCTTGGGTTGGTTTGGGTTGACTTGGTCTACTCATACATTCGAGAATCATGACACATGCCAAAAATTCATGAAGGCAACCTTCCATAGTTAAACATGCATTTCGGTTGGTTGGGTTAATACATTACATTTTACAAGAATTTCTTTACATTTTTTTTTAATCTACCGTACATATTTCTTTTTTTTTCTTTTTTTTACAATTCTTGTTTATCTCAATCATCTCAATGTATGAATATTTTATCATCTCTCAATATTCATTAACACGTTAAAAATTAGCTACGTAGAATATCTTTTTTTACGCCATATGTAATAAATGCTTCATTTTGTAAAAAGAAAGAAGATTGTTCACAAAAAATCTTTTTTCAACATTAAAATTTTGTCACAAAAATTTACCCGGCCGGTCTATAGTTTACTATTAAAGTTTAATGAAAAAAAAAAGAATTATTTTAATTATTTTTCCGCAAAAAATCTAATTTTCTGTTTTGTGAATTTTCTTTTTGATTTTTTATATTTTATTTTTATTTTTTAAATAAAACTTCTGATGAATCCGGAAATTTTTTGGTTATATTCCGAAAGGAAAATATAAAAACTCTTTAAATATTTTAAGAGTTAATTTTAATTTGCGCATATTAGCCCTATTTGTTGCGCGTCATGAAAATAAATAAATCTTACTTTACATTTTTTTTTATTTTGCTGAAAGGCTAAAAACTCTTCAAAATTCCTTTTATGATATTTCCTGAAGATTAAAATAATATTTTACTGTACCGAATATACATACCTTGTATCCAAAAAATTATTTAAAGTTTTTTATGTACTTAAAAGACTTAAACTAAACCTTAACTTATTGACTTAAGATAATTTTCTAAACAGTTTACATAAGAAAAGCTATTCGTTTATAGTGTGAATAAAATCCAATAATAATGAAAATAGAACATCCAAACTTCGAGTATTGTCTACATTTCCTCCCAATTAATTACATGCGTAGAAATAACAAAAAATTCAATTCTGCTTCGTGCTTTGTGTGTTGTTTTTTATTGCGTTTTCTGTTTAATTATTTTGGCACAGTGAAGAAGAAAATTCTGGCCAATGGATTTTTCATGCACAATTGCGTGAATTTTTCCCAAAGAATGAAAGTCTTCCTCTGGATGTTAATTTTCTCTTGGTACGCGCCTCTTCCTCAACAATGCTTTTGTTACTTTTGCACACAATCTCAAATGAAATTCAATTATTATTTTTTTTTTGTAATTAAACATTAAAACAACACTGAAAGGGGATTGCGTGTCATACCTTTATTGTAGCTTATGTTTAATTGTTGAAGATGCAATGGAAGATTCTTTGAGGGCTAATAATGCAATGAAAGTTATTCGCACATTTTTCAATTTCATTAGCAGAGAATAATATTGAAAAATCGTGAGATTTTAAGTCTTTTTTTTTAATGTGTGGGATCTTTATTAAATTTTGCTAAAGCTTGCCATTTTTTATTTAATCTCAACCACGTGAGACAAAACACTGTGATTTTTCCCACATAGTGCTCACATGAAGAATTCAAATTATCTTATCAAGCAATTTTAAAATGCTTTATAAAAAAGATATTTTATGTGTTTGTAGTTTGGTATTGAAAGTATTTTCAAAAAATGGAAGCAATATTTCAGCAAATTGGCACACAAAATAGCTCCGATGGTCGAAAGAGCATAAAAGAAGCGACAACTTTCAAAACATACATTAACCTATACAATCAGGAATATTCATTTCTTATTTAAATTTATGCCACCACAATATATGAATCATTCTTGCGAAGCGGAGTCAGAGATATTTCCGAAATCTTCACAAAACCGACAAAACCGCGTGACACTGTAGCATAAAATGCAGCAGAAGAGGAAATTTTGCAAGAATATTGTGAAACTATACATATAATATCCTACAAATGGTCAATTTATGAAATCTCCCGCGCGAACAGTGGTCAACTTGTGGTGGAAATTTCCATGGACAATTACAAAATTTTCACACATCATTTGAGACATATTGAAGGGTTAAATAATATATTTTGGCCTCCTAAGCCAAACGTGAAAGGTGTGAAAGTTTCTAAACAGAGACATTTCCTTTTCATGGGTGTGCTCGAGATGAAGCAAAATTGAAATTAAATCTTTAACTTTTCGCTATAATTTTGCGGAAATGAGCTTTATTGTTGTTTACACGGAGACAGCGATGACAAAGCAGTTGAGACATTATTCTGCTTAATCCAATGTATAATTTATTTTAACACGCGCTTTAGTACATCAAATTTATTTTTTTTACACTACGTGCAATAAAATAAATTCATATAAGTTTACCCGGCTGGTCTATAGCTTATGTGTATTATTATTATTATTCCATCAAACCATTCATATTGTATGAATTAAAACTTCTTTTTATGATATTTCATAAAAAAAATGACGATTTTTGGATTTCCGGATCCGCACCCGGTAGGGTCTGTCTCTCTATAAGCAGATTTACATTCACAGGATAATGAATTGTATGTTATATGTTTTTGATTTTTTTTAGTGTTTTGCGAAAATAATTTCCAAGTTTTTACATGATGCATAATTTCCATTGGAATAGAGAAAAATATGAGAAATATCAGCTTTTAAAAATAAGCAAATGTTTGCCCGCCGGGTAATTGTCAAGCTGTAATTACGAGTGTAATTGCGTGGTAATTTATTACAGCGTATAGAAAAATAAATTGTAAAATAACGTCCTATGATGTCCAGCCATTCAAAAATAATTTTAAAAAATTAATATTATTAACATTTTTCCTTCACTTTGGCAATAGCACGATATCGTTTAAAATAAAAAAAATACACAACATAACTAACTTCCTTAACTACCGTACTTTACTGAACGTAATCAAGGGCAGTAACGTGTAGAAAATTAATTGGGAGCCAGGGGGTAGACAAAGCCCTTTTTTACCCGAACACAGCAAATAATGGCGGACGGTTTGCAGAAAAATTAAAGGAAGAAAATGACGTCATTTTATTTCCAAAAAGTGCATCGAAATTTTTAAAATCAGTTTTAGTGCATTAATCTTCGTGAGACACCCCTCAAAAGCTATCAATCGATAGAATATTAAATTATCTATCCAGTGGTGGTGGATTTTTTCAGATTGAAGCATTTTCCTGGGTGTCTCAGCGAGTGATCAGTGAATTCCTATGGAAATAGAGTTTTTGTCTACCCCCTGTTGGGAGCAATTTTCTTTTTCTTTTCATATCTTTCACTGCCTCAGTGAAGGGTTAAATTATATTGGAATATTAGTGGGTGGGATGGTGTATACTTAATAATTTGAATAAACTCACACTTGACTTGTTCCACTTTCGCAAAAGATGGCCATTCTCTCGCCCGTTATTCTCTGCTTCTTAGGATCGCTGGAGATGTTAAGTCCAAATGGCAATTGCATTGTCTTTGCTGGTGAATCCACAAATTCCTCAGAACGACGGCGCTCCACCACGCAATTCATGCGAGATCTGCAATAAAATAAGACATATTGCATTGAAATTTTACAGAATATTTAAACATCAAAATGAGCGAAAGTAGTTTATATCAATTAAAAGATAAATTTAAAAAAAAACTTTATGAAATACTTTGATAAAAAGGCCCCAAAAAATGAGGGATTTGATGCTAAGAGCAGGGCGACGGTATTTGAAGATGAATTGAAGGAAATTCGAATTTTAGGATTTTCGCTTAAGGACTTTCCTTCACTTAAGCTGTTTTGTCTAATCACCAAAAAATGCGATCTTTTTCATAATTTTCAATAGAAAGCGCCTAACTTACTTTTGGTTGCCTTCCATAAGAGCATTGGTGAGGTCATTGAGATCAAACTCTAGAGGCAGTCTTATCTGAAGACGATTAATGTCACCACTTTCATTGCTGTCGGATTCGCTCTCGGAATCAGATGCGGAAGTTGTTGGAACGGATTCAGCATCAGGATCCTCCTTGCCATTTGGTGAGGAATACTTTTCATCATTCTGCAGGCTATTCTCTTTGTACGATGAGGATTGTGCCTGGAGAGCTTCGGCTTTCGGGAGATCCTAGAAAAATTAAATGAATTTTTGTTGTATGTTGGAAAATCGTTTAAAGAACTCTCAACAGAAAGAGAGAATTTTTTTAATTTAATTATCTTCGTTTTATTTTTGTAAATACAACTCTACTGTAATTGATAGAGGAGTCAGTTCGTATTCCAAAGGTAATAGATTTGAGTACGAAACCAACAAAAATCATGATGATTTGATTGATACATCCTCATCATTAAAAATGCCCTGACGTTAAGTACTACGAAAGCCCCCTAATACCTATTTAAATATCCACAACATAATATTAATTTCTTATTTATAAATACAATTTTTTTTCATATAAACAACTGATTAAATACGTTTGTTTGTTTTGAAAAGATTTTTTTTCCTAATTAATTTTCTTATGATGAAATATCCACATAACAGTGATAAAAAAAATTGAAATTAAAAAAAAGTCTGTTTAAAAACACTGGTAATGACTTGAATGAATAAATAATAAATCAGACAAATATGGATTATTCAGCTGAAATAATACAAAGTTATTAATGTTTTTATTTGTACTTATTTGTGTAAAATGTTTGTTAAACAGATTTTAAAACGAGGCTGCTTTTCTGTATTTAAAAGGAATCTAGGCATTGTTACATGGAAAAAATTTTCAAATGATGGAATTATCGGGGCAAAGTTTTTGAGCAAATTTTGCCGTCTTTCCCTTTGGAGTCTCTTTTCAAATATTAATTCCTTAAAATGTGTCTCGATTATTTCCTCGAATGAGGAATTTTCCACACAACAATAACAAACAATTCTCAAGAAAAAATTGTTTGAAGACCGTCGTGCATTTTTAAACCACAAAAATCATAATTTTGCAAAAATGAGTTTAAAAAAAATCCTTAAAATAAGCAGGGAAAACCTTTGAAATTTAGTGAAAAAACGCGTACTTTCCCGAAATATTCCCGTTGGAAAAAGCTCAGCAAAGGTTTCAAATTGCCATACCACTTGCATGCCAAAAATTACATAGAGAAATTTGTACACAGATGCACAATTAATTGCTGAGAAGGGGGTAAAAATTTAATTTAGTCTCTCTCTATAATTAAATTCATGATGTATAATGTGAAATTATTATCGGATTTTGTGCCTCGTAAGCAATCTCTCACTGAAAGCACATTCGCGTGAATGCTGTAAGCTCCACAGAAACGAGGGAAAAAACGATGCTGACTTTTTGTGCAAAATAGGTACATTATATAGCTACATTGAATAATCACATAAAATGTATATATACACGGTAAACACACATATATATGTATTTTCTGGAGAAGATTCAACAGTGGTACATTATGGTCATTTTAATGAAAAAATTCAACAATTTCGTCACGGGGATTGGATTTAACTTTTTTTTTCTATAGCTTATTTAGATAATATCTCGTGTATTTAGCATCTCTCGATGCTAAAATTGATTGTTTTGCACCACACGGATTTTCTTTTTTTTTTGTTATTTTGCATCGCAATACAGGAAGAAGCACAACATCGCGCGCTGAAAAGCTCCTCCCGTTTCTCGGAATTTTTTTTATTTCAATATTCACGCAACACTGTGTAGAATCTTTCTCTCCACTCTCTCAATTTATTACAACACTGTTGTGTGAGTTTTTATTTCGTTTTTTTTTCAGCATGCTTCTTCCAAAAGGTCATTGGGGTCAACGTGACCTTAACAGCCTCGCGAAATTGCAAAAACACGGATTCGATAAAAAAAAATGTTATAAATGAAGGAAAGGGGTTTTTGTTTTCAAGCGAGAGGCAAGAAACAATGATTACCCTACATTGCTTAATTTAGCTCTTTTAGCTCGATATGGAAGCTATCTTAAAAAAAAATGAGAAATTATGCCAACATTTGTTTCTATATGAGTGGAATAATCATGCGTATTGAATTTTAAATGATTAAACTGGATCTCTGGTGTGAATTTGGTGTCAAATTTAATGCCCAATATTTGTCACTGAAAATGCTTTCTGTACTATATTCGATTTAAAGGAGGTTATTCATTTTGAGGAATTCCATCTATCTAGGTATTCTATCTATCTATATCAATCAGATTAAGAAAATTTTAATTTCTCACTGAAATCTGCTGAGAAAAATTTAGCCCAGATATCTTAAAATTTGACATAAAAAGTTTTTAAACACTTTAAGCAAATCTATCGATTTTTATGAAAAGAAAATTAAAAGTTTTTGTGTCTAATATGTTATACGACCGAAGTATATGATTAAATACTTCACTTGCCACCGACAGACAGACCATTCAGCTTTATTTATTAAGATACTTGGGCAAATTTAGGTTAAAAAGTACTTGAAAATGCAAAAGTCACGCCCCCATCGTAATTCATTATTTTTCTCTATAAAAGCATAAAACATAAGCATCGGGATTTTTTTTTATTATGATTTATTATTTTCAAAATAAAATAAAACATTTGAATCACTGATGTGGATATTTTTCTGCATTTTATGAGGAATGTGAAATACCAACAAAAAGAATTACAATAGGGGCGTGTCTTTTGCATTATTGGGCAAATTTTCTGTTGCTGATTCTGGTGAAAAAAGAACGTCAATATTTGAATTTTCATCGATGCTTTCCGACCTCTTACCAACTTTAATTTACCTAGCTTTATCGAATAATGTGATGATAGGCTCAAAATGAATAATCTCCTTTATTTTATCAACATTTAATGTTTAAAATCATTTTAGAGAGTCAATAATGGGATTTTAATCAAATTTTGTTAGATGTTTAGAGATGTTTGGACTTATATAAAATTCTTTAACTAAAATTGAAGTTCATAATTTCAAGAACTTTCAATTTTCCTCATATTAAGGCTAGAAAATTAATGAAAAATATATTTTTTAAGTTCGAAAATACTCTATAAAAACACGGATAGAAGACTTCATAGTTTGAATTGAATGTGTGAATTCAGACGCCTTAATTACTCTAAAGATTTTTTAACTACAAGCACGTGCTAGAATTAATGACGTAGATACAAAGAAGTAAAGTCTTTTTAGTACCTTCTTACTCAAGTGCTTGGAAATTTCTAATTGTCTTCTTTATTCATAAAATTTTATTATATGACGCGGCAATAGTTTTTATTCTCAAGTTTATTCTTCTTTTAAGTCATTTAATGACCCCCTATGAAAGATTTAGAATATTTCGTAAAATAAAAAAAAATAGAAACATTTATCAATTTAATGTTTTTGGTAGCATCAGCTTATTTTCGATTGAGTATATCGTTAGAGCAAATCCAAAATAATATTTAAGTGATCGTGGGAAAATAATATTATATTTCTCAAGATTGTAAATGTCGTAAGATAAATACTTTTGGCTCAATCTCCGTGCACACATCTTCTGTATTTTCTCTGAGAGAATATTTTCCATCAATTTACAGAAAAAAGCACGATCGTGCCATTTGAATTAACGTGATTATTAAACTCAAAAAAATCATTAGTAAATTTTTTTAAAAATTATTATTTATCCATTAAAAGAATGATAAATAGTCATATCAACTGACTGATTATGATTTTTTTTGGTAAAAAATCATCAAAAATACTCACTTGGAGTGTTTCCAGCATAAGTTCCTTCTCGAGAACAGAGTCCAGTGTCTGCATTTGATCGCACGAAGCCTTCGCTTGAAGGTAAGCGGAGGCCAGCACGAAGAATCCGATGATGAAAGACGATGCAATTACCGTCATTGCAATAATTTTTGCAATTTGAACAGAGCTGGATTGGCGCATTTTGTATGCCTGCAATAGAAAATGCGGGGAGACTTGTGAGTTATACTTTCTATTCTTCCATACATCTTTCCTCCGTACCTAATAATTAATTTTCTTCATTCTATTTTTACTCTCACTCATATTATTAATTTTCTTTCAATTTATTTTATATTATACTCTCTTTCTTCTCTTGCTTCTTCTTTCACCCAATGCAATCCCACAAAATGCTCATTTGCTTCACCTCCATTTGGAACTTGACTGATTGTTGAGTGAAAAATCGCGAGAACTGAGTAATAGTAAATGGTCTTTCCTTTCCGGAATAGTGAGAAAGAATTAGCATAACTTTAATGTAACAAAAAAAGAATCAACCACGATTGGCTAGAAGTGACCCAATTTACCTCATTTGCACATTCTAGAACGGTTCTTTGGGTACATTGGCACAGAGATAAGATAAATTCTCGACATTGCTTTGAAAATCTCACATGGAGAATTTCCCATGCTTAAGCAATTTTCATCATATTGAAAAAAAAGCCACCCAAAGAAACTAAAAGCGACATTTATTGTATGGAGAAAAAAAACCTCGCGCGCTTGTTAAAAATGTCTGTGTGAATACAAAATGAATATATAAAATTTCCAAGAGTGAGGTACACTCTCAAAAAAACGAGGTCAAATTAGAATGGATTGTTTGTATGTAGCATCCAATACAGCAGCAAAAATGGCTGATTTTTCTGCAGGGTGATCACGAGATTTTCCTCAAGAGGAAATGGAAAATTACTCCACAAGCGAAAAGAAATTACATTTGCGGGAGTTTTACTTGTGGAGTTTGATTTCTACTAAACTTTGGTATGTACATACATATATCTAGGTATCCAAATTGACCTCCAAAGACGTGGGAAGTCCACAAACCATACAAACTGTTGACGAATGCATTTAACATGTTGTGCTGAATTTCTTAAAGAACAACATGAGAATACTTATCGTATAATTGTGCTAATTTTAAGGAACTTGTTTGAATATTTTTTGGGGGAAAATGTGAAGGTTAAAATGTTAAACAGTGGACACTAAATGAATGATTTTAGTCAGCAAGTTTTTATGTTTAGTCAGTTTTATAAATTGTTTAAAAAATATTTCTTCTATTTGAATTTTCTTTTGTGATTAGCTAGAAAAATGTAGTAAATATTTAACTAAAATTTCAATCAATTACGTCACAGATGAAATTGATTGGGAATTGTTTCTTAATTGCATTCAAAAAATATCTAAACCTTATTTTTGCCATCCAGCTGAAAGTTTAAATATTTCATCACGATTTTGAGTCCCAATTTAGTAGAATCATTAAGGTAAAATTGTAGTTTATGATTCTTTAAATGTATGAAACACGCACATTTATGTTTCATTGGTCAATTGTAACAATGTACTTTGAAACATTTGCGCAAATGTTTTATTCTTTTAAAGAAACAAAAATACAGTAATATATTTTTTTCCATTTTTAAATTTAAAAAAAAAATGAAAATTGTACTTCTAAAATTTTTTGAATCGCACCAATTTTCCTTTGAATTTTTAATATCACACGGTAATGATAAAAATTCTGCAATACGGTTAAATGTCGCAATAATATCCCAAGAAAAAGAAAGTCCGTGACACCCTCTATTTATATACAAGTATAACATACATCTGTATGTATACATAGTACGTTGTTTAAATCACATGACTGAGAAAGGTTGTTGAACATTAAAAAAAAAGTTTAACATGTAAAATATAGTGGCAAAATCCGTCATATAAAAAAAACTCTCTTTCAGCATTATGTTCGTTTTTTTATGTTGATTTGCAGATATTTAAAAACGCGCACGAAAGAGCAGAGATAAAAAAAAACTCGATGGAACATCCGTAATTTCGATATATATCCCCCCTGCTCGCCCCGAACTTTTCTGATGTGATATTCTGTCGCGTTTTTATGTCGTCAATAGTGCATCATCAGCATTTATATGCTAAAAACTCGTGTGGATAGGTAATAAAAATTTCAACTTTTCACGGAAAAAACTTGTTTTCTAGTATTACTTAATTTTTTTAACACATGCTCAATAAGTTCTTTTTCTCTTGTTAATTTTCACTCAAGGAGGAATAGAATAACGAAATTGTTTTCCATCACAAAATCACCTTGAGGGAAAATTAACGAGATCTCTTTGGTTTGTGACTCTTGTGCGCACAAAACTCCATACCAATTCATGCTCACCTAGTTCTAATGACCGCTAATGAACTTATCATTGTTTTTCTTTTATTTTACTTCTTCGTTTCTCTTGTTTTTTTTTCACCACTTGTTTGTGACCAAAATGCGCAAATGGTCAGATGAAAAAGATATTTCTTTCAATGTCCATTTGTAAGGTAATTGCTTTTGTATGATGAAAAAAAAATTTCACCTCGCTCCAAAAAGTTGAAAAAAAAAATTAAAAAAGAAATATATATTTTTGGAGATATACAATGTAATGTTAAAGGAGTCTAGTCAAATTCGTGTTATTGCCTCCTTGAAGGAAGCTCATAGGACACGTGAATAGAAGATAAAAGAAAAATCAGAGTTTCTTCTGTTTTAAAAATAAAATTCCCCTTTTTCGAATAAAAATTTTTGGGGTCGATTCTGTCAAAAATCTTTTCTTTTCTTACAATGTAAAAGTTATTGCAAGATTTTGACAGTTGAGGTTTTTGAAAACGTTCTGCTGTAGTTCCATAAAAGATGAAGGAATTGTTGTTCCAGAAAACAGTTCGAAAGACACTAAAAGAGCCCTAAAAATTATGTTTTCCTTAAAAACACGATTAAAGAAAGAAACAAAAACTGTCAAAATCTTGTACGAAAAAATTATAAGAAAAGAAAAGATTTTTATCAGAATCCACCCTTTTCTTTTTTTTAAAATTATTTCCTATCTTTCTTTTTTTTGCAAAAGAGGCTGAGAATTCTGCAAAAAAATTTCTAAAGTTCGTTCTCCGGTATTCCCTCTCTCGGAACAATGAATTAAAATAAAATTAAATAAACAATTATCTCAACAACTGCGCCCAAAAGTGATTCGGAGAAAGACTTTGATGGCATTGTAATGGTGCGTCACTGTACAAACAACAACGAACATACTTTATTGTTGAGAAAAAAAAAAGATTTTTACAAAAGAAGTAAATTTGCATACAAAAGCCTTCCATGTCAGTGTAAGAAATTCGGGTCGAGTTCGTCTCTTCACTCCAATTGATGTCTTTTCCCTAACGAGATTTACCTTCGGACGCTTCTAATAAATTTTCCGCATACAGCAACTCTCAATCACAACCAAAATCTCAAAATATACTGCACATAATTTTTTTTGCCATCAACCAATAGCAAAAATACCACAATTTTCCCACAGTGTGAGAAAAATGCAAATGAGAAATTGCATAATGTGCTGATGTGGAATTTTTACCTGGTTTTTTCTTCATATGCCCATTCCTCCCAAGTCTGGTGGTTATAATTTATGTAAAAACAGGAAGAAGGAAATTACCATTGATATCGGAAATGTTAGATAAACTAATATTCTTCACTGTATGTTCACACACAAACGACTCATTTCCAACCAAAGATATAAAATAGCTTTTGATTTTTTTCCACTTTTCGTGCCCATTTTCTCACTGCATTGCACATTGGGCCCTCTTCGTCCGACTAATTAAGCTCACAGCTATTGAGTTTGACGCTCTTTTCTCCTACCCATTTCAAGAAATGAATTTAAAGAAAAAAAAAAATAATGTCGAAAACAATGAATGAATAGCATTTGATTGTTGAATTGTTTTCTCGCCTTCGCGTAAGGAGAGAAGTTGAAGTTGAAGTATGAAAAAAAATGAAACTCACAAACTTTCCACCATGGAGAGCAAAGAAAAAACTGTCTTGCACATTTGCACGTCGCGTCATCTTCCTAAATTGATGGATGGCGCAATTAGTACGAAAAAAACAAGCTTTATTGGGGAGAGAAATCTTCAGTAGATTTGCAAGTAAAAGAGATGCATTCGAAGACGTGCATTCTCTTTGCTGCACCGTTAATTGCATAATCCCTTCCATATTTATACACCAAGTCGCGATGACTAAATTCACGGATCTGTGCAAGATGAAAGAGATGCATGAACATTTCAAAATCCAACCAACATTCACTCAGAGATCGTGGCTAGAATGAATTTATCTAACTTTTGCCACTTTTGCAGGTAAAATTCATGAGCAAATGCTTCTATATATGATTGAAAACTCCCCAGATAATGGGCAGAGTCGTTATTGGAGTTAGATCAACAAAAATATGTTTATTCTATGGCATCAATGGCACTACCATAATTATGTTATTGTGTCGGCTTGAGATTTTTGCTATTTTAGCAGGTAAAAATGTTTATTTTGGTACTTAGATCGTCTTATTAAATGGGGAGTGTGGAAAATAATATTTAGGATTATCGTAACTAAGAATTTTAGAGGTTTTGAATCATATCCTTTCTCCAAATTAACTTTACATCAAAATTCCACCACGTTAGAGATATAGAAAGAGAGATAGAAAGACTCCTTTTGAATCATTAGCCAATCAGAGATCTTTCCGTTCTAAAATAGATTCTTCTTCTTATACATTTATGTTTCAATATTCTATTCTTTTTTTTTTTTGAAAATAGTGATTCTGTTCTGCAAAAAGTATCTTTTCAGTCAAATTTATCTTTTTTAAATAATTAAATTCATCCTAGACAAATTCTATAATATTTTACCTTTTTATAGTACAAAATAAACAAAATTTTATTTTAAACAGCTTTAAAGATTTTTAGAGATCCAAGTACCTATTACACACTTTCCTATAAAGTTCATAACGTTTATAACCTGTTTAAGATAAAATTGTGAAGATATCTTGAATCTATAATAAATTATAGTTCTTATAGTTATTTTATAGCAAGTGTGTAGTTTTTTCATTACTCTTAAACAGGTGAAAAATATACCTCCTAAAATTAGTGCAAAATTGCTAGATTTTCTTTGGAGTTTTATTAAAAAACCGAAATGAAAAAATTAAATAATTTTTATAGTTGTAAATGTGTCTTGGCTATGACATCATACACATTTTATCTTTTGCTGTGAATCTTTACAATTCTTTATTTGTTACCACAAAAAAGCTTCAGAATTGGGGAATTATAAGAACAGAAATGCTTTCTCAAAGATTCAAGTTAATGTTTCATTTTTTCAAATTCTATCTTTTTATTTATATTTTTTTTAAATTTCAATTTTTTTTTTTAATCTACCACCTGTTTTATCCGCTCGAAAAATTCTTTTTTAATTCGACTGACTTAACATTAAAGTGATTAAAAGTTTATTTAAAAATATCTTTTCAAATTAGTTTCCAAATTATTCTATAAAAACGAAGTGATCCTCAGAAGTGAACGACGTAAAATTTTTAAGATCTTTACGTCTATCTTAAAACGTTTAGAATAGGTCAAACTTTGTACTAGAATTCATCAAAATCGTAAATTATTTTATAACATTACATTCCGTAGATTCACATTTTAATATCACCAAAAATAGTCAAAATCTTAAAGGTGCCATAAAACCAACATTTCAGCCATTTCAACCATAATCTTACATAAAATAAAATCCATTAAATAAGTCTGGCGAACTTTTTGCAATTTGATGCTTTTGATCAAAGTGTGGTTCATAAAATTAAATTTTATTTCTTTTATGTAGAAAACTATTAAAATATTTTTAATTGAGCCTCACATTGCTGTAATAGTTCCAAGAAGATATTGCTTTTTTGGCTTCTTCTCTAAATAAAAGAAAAACTCACAAAGTTGTGCATCCTACATTGTTCAAAATAATGAGATATTTTTCTCTGGCAAAAATTCATAATATTTTGAGCATTTAACATAAAAACATTGTCATGATAAAATATTATTTATGCGTCTGTTAGACAAAAAAAAAAGAAATATGAAATGTTGAACTTTTTACTGTATTTTCCTCTTGAAAAAAATCTCCAAACGTGCAATTTATATTTTGAAGTCTTTTGTGTGCACAAGGTTGGGGTTTAACCTCCATATATTGAGATTTGAAAGGCTGCCCCGTGCTTTTCTCACTTTTTTTTAAGCTTTGTAAGAATAAATTGAGAAGATTTAATGAAAGGTGGAAATTTTTATATTTAGTTGATCTCTTTTTGTGGTTTAGAGATTGAATTGAATGATGGCACGTTGTGGGATCAACGTATTATTTTAATTTGCACAAAATTCTCCCACAAAACCTCAAAAAAACAAGTGATGGGGAGATTGGAAAATTCCGATATTATGATTAAATTTATTGACGTACTATGTATGTATCTGATGTATCTACTATGTAGCTTCCAAAGCATTATATTGAAATTTTCATTTGTAAAACTGTGTGTAGAAATATTACTAAAAAGATCTCTTTTGTGACTTTCAATGAGACATTTTGCGATTTCTTCTAACTTTCCTTTCGTCTTTTTTCTCTATCTTTCTTACCGCGACTTTTCAAACTTCATTAACTCATATATAATGTATGTTGTATGCTTATGTATGTAACGTACAGTACATGAATACTAGAGAGAGAGAGAAAAAGTGTATGTGCACGTACATAAATAGATGAAATATTATATAGAAAAAGTGAAAGTTGAATGCATTTTACTTATACAACGAATAAATAATATGAAAGCAATCACGAGAAAAAGATCTTTGAGCGCGATGGCTCGAAGATGGTCATATGAGGTTGAGGAGGCAGCAGAGGAGACGTTTTGTTTGAGAAGGTGTGTTGAGATCGTGAAGATGAGCTCTCTCTCCATTGAAACGTAGCAGAAAAACACGATATAATAATTAAATTGCGCTTTTTTTACCTTCGCGCCCAATAAATTTTCATCCATACAATTTTGCTGTTTATTTCAAATTGCTTGCCATGTTTTGAGAGGCTCGCTTTTTTTGTACCATCGCATCTGTGATGCAATAATTCACGATTATGCAATTTAATGAAGAAACAAACACACTAATTCATCGTATCATTGAGGGATGATGGTGATGTGAAATTGCATTGCAAGAGATTGAAGAGGAAATGCAAAGAGGCACAAATTTACGTGATTTTCAGTGAATAATCAGTTAAGTTACTTACAGGAGGTGCCTCTGATGCTGTACTATAAACTTCACTGGCCGCGTATTCTGGCTTCATTTGGACTGTTGCAATGGATTCAGGATCCTTTTCCATAATTTCCTTCTTAATTCCTCCCACACAGACACTTGACGATAGCGAAAAGTTCCGAAAAAGTTCTCAAAATTCTTTAATAAAAAAAAAGTTATTTTCAAAACACTTTTTCACAGCACAAAATTTCTTTTTAAAAAATCTATTTAAAAATTTTGCCACTAAAAATCACACAAAAAAGCCGATGAAAAATGAAATAAATTTTTATTGAGGGGGAGGAAGAAAATTCACGGAGAATGCGTCTCGAGTACTAAACAGTCGAGAAGCGTCTGAGGTGGAAGCTCTCAGTGTGAAGCACTGAAAGGCATTCTCCCGCTTTTCTTTCATGTTGTGGTGGGAGACTCTCCCGCCAGTTCTCACAAAAGCTTTTATTTATGATATTTTTTTTCGGTGAAAAACATCGCAGTGTTGGTACGCACACGAGCATAACTCCCGTGTGTATATTTGTCCACATATGAGGCGCGTAGTGGAGATAATTTGAATTTAATCGCTTCTGTTCACTCAAAATTGCCGGTCAAATTACCACCACCATGAAGAGAAAAATCAGAAAAAGCAGAAATTGTCCAATTCTTGCCAAAAAAGAAATTTCTATTGAAAATTTTTATAATTTTCCTTTTTTTTTCTTTCGTGGTAACCGCGAAATTGTCACTTGAGACTCCCACACAATGGATGGTCAAACAAATCATCTTTCATGTGCTTCACTCTCAAGATGCACTTTCGAATTTCAATGAAGGAGGAATAAGTATACCTCTCGAGTCAATGTAAACCATATTTTGCCGCACATATAAAGTGCGGTGAGTGCGGCTTAAGAAAGTGCTAAAAGCTTTCAAAATGTAGATTTTCAATACGTAAAAAACTATTTTAAATTGAAATTTGGTTTATAATGTTTTTAAAATGATTTTGCAATGCCACAAAATGTTAGAAACATCAAAAATACAAGACAATTTTCTAAAATTAAAACAAAGATTTCAACCCGGATTTAATCTAGAAAATTTTATTCTTATACTCTTACAATTTTAAATCTTTTTACGCGTAAATTCAAGAATATTTGTTGAGAATTCGTCACTTGTCGCTTTTTAGCGTATCTGCTTTTTCACTTTACTGGGAAGACAATTTTTGTGTTCACTCTCATTTTTATCAAATATGACCCCTGAATGCCGTATTTCTTGGTACAAAATCACATATTAATGGGTTTATTAAGAAACTTATAGTGATGCCCAGATTCCACATAATGCTGATAAACTTAATTGAAAAAAAGTTTGTTATATTATTTTATTTAAAAAAAACTTGTTTTTAAAACCATCTGTTCATCATATGGGATAAACTGTGTTAGGGATTGCATCTACCTTTTTCCTTACTTAAATTCGAACTATTAAATTTTATTTTGAGTTTCTGCTCATACTGGCTAGGGATTTTATTTGGATGGCTTGAGAGATCGAGTGATGTCCATTGGCGTTTTCGCATTATAAGACTTTCGCTGTCTAACTTTTCATGGCCAGGTTGTTTCAATCTCTAGTAGCATAAAAAATGTTCTAGAAACCGTTTAGAAATTTTTGTTTAGCAATATTTTGAAAAGTTAATCTTTTGTTTTTTTTTTTTAAATATAGTTTGGTTGATATTTCTTTCTTCTCTTTTTTTTAAATACCTCCAAAACTTTTTCATATTCTACATTAATACCCTGGCTATTACTCGTGTACCGAAAAATACATCAGTTTTCGGAAAATAAAACTTTCAATACACGAGCTATAATCAGGGTATAATGATCCAGTGAATAATAATAATATTTAGAAGTTCAAGACCGTTGAGGTGATTTCCACTGGTGATGCTCCTCAAATAAGTTTTCAGTCGTCTGAGGGATGAAAATATTCTTTCATCTGAGACTCTGACACGGGCAGTTACAGAAATCTTAAGACATCGATGGATTGAAGGAAATAAGTGTTCAATGTTCATATATATTGTGTAGTAATATAGGTTACTTTTGGATAATTTGAGGTAAAAGTTAGCACAGACTTGTCGCCCAAAATTGCGTTAAAATCTAACTATTTAATATAATTCATCGTGTAGTTTATTTGGAATACAGGAAGTAAGTGTGACATTCTGTAAAAAGGTAAACAATTCAATTTAGAGATTGAGGCGCCCTCTGGCAATGTCGGTTCAGGCGTCCAACACACTTGAACCGTTATATGCTTAAAGCATATGCAGCATTGCAATACACTTCACCATTGCAATAAGCGAATAATATGTAAAGTACAAGACAAGTTAGATTAGTTTATTTTGGAACCATCACTACTAAATTATTCCGTGTTTCTAGCATGTTTTGCTTTCCATTTTCTCCGTGTCTCTATCCGTTTTCTGTGAAACTTTTATTGATGTTCAGAGAGAGGAAATGATGTGACATTAATTTGAAGAAGAAGGGACAAGAATAATATTTATTTTGCAAAGTGTAATTATTTCTTTTTGTAAATTCCACCATCATTCACTTGCAAATGGTCATGGTTGCAGTGCACGATTCAAGGGTAATAGCCACCCTGCACTGTTGATGGTGTTTCCTGCGGCAACACCCTGGGCAAGTGGCAGAAAATCCCACATTAACTTCACCCCCAAAAAGGTTTGATGGCTGAGGATTTATTTTTAGATTATGGGGTGCCCCAGAAATCTCATTTTACCACGAATTTTAGGGGTTCTCTCTACTCTGCAGGGTAGCATTGTGACGTGCTGAGGCACCAACCCCGGGGTACATAGCCAACAAAGACGAAGAGGGATTAATTTTCAGGGAGGAAAATGTCGGAAATGCTAAGTTGCAATTTGCTTCCGGACCTGTGGCAGCAAATCCTCCAGCAGCACTGGACGTACCTTGAGACGGAGGAGAGTTTGCAGAAGATTGAGGAGAGGCAAAAGTTGGAGGAATGCCTCAAAGACTTTCTCTGTCTTGTCCCGCATTCTCGGAAATTCCTCCTCCCTGTCACAGCGTACGTCCTGCAAAAGTCCATCCTCCAGGCTGATGACTCCTCTGCGTACAAGGCATCCATTGGCTTTGAATCCATCAGCCAGTATGCCAACAACCTCTTCACGAAGCCATGGCGGAAGGAATATCGTGTCATCAAGGTTGGCATTCTCCACAATCATCAATGAGTCATCGTTATCAATTTACTACCATTACCCCCACTCAACATCACTCTCTTTCTCTTTCACTCACAACAGATGTATTCGGGGTTCTACTACCACGAGATCCAATCAAATCTCGTAGAGTCTGAGAAAATCTTCGAAGCCATGGGATACAAAATCCTCCCCAACAGGACACTCATTCTCGATGGACCCATTTGCCCAGATCAAGTGACAAATGTCTCACGGGATGCCTTGGCTGCATTTGTAGAGTGCCAGATTCTCAAGCAAATTTTCTCTGGACTCACAGCCATGCAGGTGTCCAGCAATTGGGTTGACATCTTCAATTTCCGGAGTGTCCACACAGGTGTGTAAAAAACATTAAAATATTAGTTGAGGTCGCTGACATGCTCAACTAACTCTGCATGTCCTGCATTGATTTTCATTTTCGATTAATTATTCTCTGGGTAGAGACAATAAAGTGTTCGTGATATTTTTAGCCGATCAAATTGATTGTATATTTGAAAACGAAAATTCAAGAAACGCGTATCCCATGCAAAAAGTTCATAAGATCAATTCCAATACGAAAAATAGTTGGAATAATCTTATAAGGATATTAACACATTCTGAACCACTATGACGCCTGAGTGGTTTTATTTTACGCTGTAAAAATTGCTATAATTGTTGATTGATAAATAAATTACATGGGTGACAGATTTTGTGTCATTTTTAAAAGGAAAAACCATATTTTACGCAGAAAACGAAAAATACTCGAAACTCTGCTGAAACTGAAAAAATATGATTCCATGATCATGAAAAACCACAAAATTTCGTACAAGAAAAGAAAATAAATGATAAAAAGAAAATAAAAAATATCAGTGGATATTCAAATTCAGTGGATGGTCAATAGACCCACCGGGTAAAATTTTTTACCCTATGACAATTTTAAAAAATTGCGTAAAATTAAATTGAAGTTTTTACTCCATGGTTTGTACACAAGTCCAGCCGGGATCATTTTCTACGCGTGAATTTTTTGTATCGTTTCATTAAAACATAAAATTGTGTTTATTATTAACTTAATTATTGATCCTTTACGTGTTTATTTAAATATAATTTAAGTAACGCACATGAGGCAATTTGACAGCTTGACACACAAAATGTATGGAAAATTTTTCGATAATATCGATATTTTACCGATTCGCGAGAATTTTTTTTTACTTTTCGTACATTAATAGGTCGACCCGGATGATCAAATAGGGATTAATCAAAAGCTAATTAAATAAGCTTTCGAATAGGGGTGGAACTTTGTAGATTAATCCCTTTTACTGAGCGGTATCGATCGTTGCTTCAAAAATATCGGAATCAAGCAGGCCTCTTAACACATAATAATCTTATAAGATCAGCCGGGTTACTTATTTCTGTATATTGACTACATATTTTTTACAAGTTGTATGAAAATAAATTTTCACATGATACTGATTATTAACGGGTTAATCAAAATATTATTCAAACTACAAAATTGTTGCATAAGACCAGCTGGGTAAAACTATTCTACTCTATTGATTATTTTTTGCACGTTGCGTAAAAATCTGTTTTCGTGTATTATTTGTCCTCAACTTGGTCCTCAACGTGGTAATTAAAGTTTTAGTGCAAACTATAAAATATTTCTGAAACAGAGAAAACTACTAAGGCCAGCCGGGTAACCTTTTTTTATCCTATCTATAATTTTATACAAATTGCGTAAAAATCATCTTCCGCGTATGATATCGATCCTTAACGCGTTAAACTAAAATGTTAATTAAATAAAACTAAGTAGATATTTGTAATGCAAAAATAATATTTCTAAAACCAGCTAGGTATTTAATTGTATAAAAATCAATTTCCGTGTATAAAATTAATCTTTAACGTGTTAACTAAAATTATTCCAGCAACAAAATACTTTTTGCATTATTAAATACATCTAAAAGATCAATCGAATAATATTTTTCTACGTGTTTATTTTTTTACACGTTGCGTAAAAATTAATTTTCACGTATTATAATGATCCGTAATGTGTTAATTAAAGTTAAATTTAACGATATAGAGGGTGACCAGGAAATTAGGGCATGATTTTAACCGCGAATAACTTTTGTTTGGATTGAGATATCTGAAAACTTCTGCCGCCAAAAGATGCGTAAACTCAAAAAGTTTTATTTGCTTTTTATTTCGAGTCGATATCTTAAAAATTGTAGCCGCTAGAGCAAAGAACGTGAAAAAAAGCGTTTTATCCATAACAAATATACTGCTTTTCATGTCAAATAAACGCTAAATTGCCCATGATGGCAATATCTGTTTTATCTGTTTTTAATATCTGTTTTTAATTATTAATTAATAGGTATGCTCATGTTATTTTCCCACGTTCCAGGAACACCTGAACAGATGATCAATTCAATGGTGTTCTCAATGCAAGAGAAACGAGCACATCAGGAGAAACAAGAGAGCTACTACAGTGTTCCTGCTCCCAATCCATGCAGTTCCTGCAATGTGTCACGACAGTACCAGATGGTAGCCCCTCCACCACCTGTGTCAACCTACTGTCCCGCCACGGTGGCTCCTCCGTGCTCCTTGCATCCTGTCCCAATGGCAAACTACGGCCCGTATCAGACACCCGGGCAGGGGGTTTACATGCCTCCCCATGCAATGGCCCATTCAAAGTCCCTTGAGCACCCAAGTGAAAAAATCCGGCAGCCGAGACACTATTCACTGGATCAACCGTCGTATGACTACGGTAGATCACCGGGAGGGGGGTACTACGACGCCGTGGGGAATTATGATTGTGTTGATGGTTTTGTGCCATCGTGTGCGGCGTCATTTAGCGCCTACAATACAGCTGGGAATCGCTATCCGCTCCCGGGGGGATTTCCTCTGGGGACACTCAATCAACCGTGTGAGTCAATGGTTAATGGGCAGCACCTTGCGCCACCAATTGTTATCAATGGTGGCACCTATGGGCATAGGAATAGCGTGCCACAGGGTGGGTGCTACCACAAATCCGATCATACGTGCTACTCTGAGTACCAGGGGTGCAATTTTTGCGGGGAGAAGCGCAGCAAGGGGATGATTAAGAGTGAAAACCTCATTGATTTGGGTGACTACAGGGATTCTTATCAGCAACCACCATCACACGATAGCACATCCATGTCAAATGGTGAGCTATCGGACTACTATCATCGCATAAAAATGGCCCAGAAGATGCGACCACGACCGAGTGAGGGGGAAGTTTATGCGAGAAACAATATTCGTACCTCAAAGACATCAAGTAGTAGGCACAATGTGGAGCCGGATGAGGTGAGCAGTAGTGATGTGGATAGGCACAAGAATCACGATGGGGTGGGGTCGTTCGAGACGTGGGACTATGTATTTCAGAATTTGGAAAAACAGGGCTACACAAAGGATCTCGGGGAGCGAGATTTGCTGATGCAGGGACTCGATTTGGGTTCAATGAAGATTCACGATGATCGACGGCAAGGCAGTGTGGTGCCAGCGGTGGCGCATAAGGTGAAAATTGCAAAAGCCGAACCCACAACAAAGGCCATTCAGACGGAAAGTGTGCAACGGAGGAGTACCCCATGTGCCAGGGTGAGTGCCAACAATAATAATGTGGGCGAAACCATTGAGAGGCAGAAGATGCATCAGGAGAATACGAAGAACAGGCAAATTCAGGAGCAACAACGGAAAACAGTGAGGAATGGGGAGACATCTGGGGTTGCCAGTGTACCCCAGAATGAGTGGAGCTGCCGGTTTTGTACTTATCTAAATCCGGACAGCCGAAAAATCTGCGAGATGTGCTCAAAGAGTAAAGACTTTTTCTTTAGTCAGGACAAAACGCCCACGTGCGTCTAAAAAACATTGGATTGTGGTATGAAGTAAAAACTATTTTATCTTCTTTTAAATTTATTCTTTATTATTTTTTTTTCATTAAAAATCTGTATAAAATGCATGTCTAAACATTTTTTTTGTAAATTAGAGACTGTGAGAAACTTTTGTGAGATAGAAAGAAAACGCTTTAGAAAATTCCTCCTCAATTCTAGGTTAAATATATAGGCAAAATAGAAGACCTTAAGGTGTGTCCTGTGTGCTAATCCGCTGAGCGGAATTTTTCTCTCATTTTGAGCATTAAAAACAGGACACAAATGCAATAATATTCGGTTTCTTTTGTACCTTTTGTAACAGCTTTAATCTTCTTCATTTTTGCCATAATTTCTTAATAAATTCTAATGACGAGAATACAGAGAAAAACAAAGAAATAGCGCAAAGAAAATTAACCTAGAATGAATGGAGAATGTCACAATCTTATATGTGCTAACTAAAAAAAAGTAATCATATATACAATATTCTTTACAAAGAACAAAGAAAACAAAAACATCACGTATCACAAGGAAATCATCATAAAAAAAAACAAGAAGAAAACACACACACAGTATTTCTAATATAAAAAAAAAACAATCTTTGAAAAAAAAAAACAAGAAAATTAAGCTGAAAATGATGACAAAATTACAAAAATATTTATTCCCTTTTTGGCATTTGATAGAACATGAAAAACTACTTAATACTACATTTTTTCCCAAAAAACAAAAATTATAAGCACAAATACAAAAAAAAGAATAAATAAATCTTGAACAGGAAGAAAAACTCTTTATAGCAGAAAAAATATATCATTGAAAAAAAGAAATACATTTAATAAAGAAAAATCTATTAGATGAAAAGGATGTTGTTATGGAGCAATAGCGAAAGGAAATTGTTAAAAAAAAAACAAATAAATAATAAATAAAATGAAATTTTAGGCCCTCTTTGCTAATTCTTCTTACTATATATTGAAAAAATTTGTTGACTACGAATGGAAAAAGTATGATAGAATTTCTATTGTATACTATACAAAAAAAAGTTGTTACACGATTTTACTTACAATATAATTAATAAATTAAAAGAGCAAAAATTGTTTTTGTTTTTGATTTTCCTTAGACTTTTTTTTTAGGATTGTGGGAGTGAAGTCCAAGGAGAATTCGAAATATGTCTTCAGATGCCATTAAATGGAACGGAGGAACTATGATTAGGTAAGTAGTTAGTAAGACCACGATAAACGCCTTAAGGAACTAACGATTTAAAACCGTTAAATTGGTAGTAAACGCGTCTGTTCCCTGAATTTACTACCCAAAATTTGGAGACTGAAAAAAATCCAAATATGTGGAATAGATTGGACCTACCAATTTATTTCCTATGTTTTTGGATCACTTCGTTGCTTTTCTTCTAGGAGTGCGTAATATCTTTTTTGTCTGAGTACCACAATTCCGGAAGCGATCTCAGAGAACCCCTGCCTCAATCTGCCATGCGAGCAGCACGGGTTTTCGACTGAGAGTTACTCAGATTAAACTAGGCGAATGCATTGAATCGGCTTCTCAAAACTTTGATAGTCATGTTGATTGTCTTGTACTGTACATTGTACAACCTTGCATGGTAGTGGTTTTCCTACCATTTTCTTCAATTCAAGCCCTTAATGTAAGAAGGAGATAAAAAACCATATTGATGTGAATTTTCTCATTTTCTAAGGAGGAAGATGGCGACCACTTTGATTAGGACGCCAGTTCCAATAGGGAACGTGAAGGTCTTTTGATGTCACTCTTCGCTTCAGGCAGAAGAATCCCAAATCTCAACCACTTTACAACTTTTCTTAATTTGGGGAGAGAAGAGAAAACCATAAATCTCCTTTTAATGACAACCTGACTCAAGTCAACATGACTTTTCCACTCCCAGATCAGGGGTGTACATGGGACATTACACACACTGCGACAAATACAGTGGCCGACACAGCCTTCTCAAATTGGAGACTTTTTGAATTTAGTCGTTATCATTGCCATACCTCTAATTTTTGAAAAATCCGCACGGTACAAATTTTTCCTTTAAACTTTAAATCGATTAGAATGTCATGTACCTGTACATCAAAATGTTGGAATCATCAAGGATTTTAATGCTTCCTGTTCAATTAAGTGTTAGTACCTTTTCTGGTGATTTCC
Source organism: Lutzomyia longipalpis (assembly GCF_024334085.1). NCBI lineage: Eukaryota > Metazoa > Arthropoda > Insecta > Diptera > Psychodidae > Lutzomyia > Lutzomyia longipalpis. Next base: position 18,358,968 of record NC_074709.1, on the reverse strand, counting down.
CATTCATCTTTGCAGAACTGGAAAGTATTCTGTCCTATTTTGCCTTTTCTGTATTTCAGATTGGCATCTTTCGCTACTTTGTCTTTCACGAAATCTTTCAGCGTCAAAGCCGCTCTTAATTCGTTATTAAAAAAGATTTCATTATCAGCTTTATTTGAATTTATTTCTATGCTGTTTGCAACAGCAAATATAGTATCTAGATAGGAATTTCTGGAGTAGATACAATATTTGCTGTTGCAAGCAGCGCTTTGTCTAATTCTATTGTTCTCAAAATTTTAAAGGAGATTACCTACACCAATATAAAAATTACCAATTTTATTTAAAAAAAAATCCGGAAATTGAGAATCATAAATCACCTCGTTAAAATTTTTCTCATACGGTTTTCCTGTGGAAGTCTCGTACGCAGTCTATTTACGGAATATTTCACATTTTCAACCACGCCAGAGGAATACTTATCGCTGGATCGTAAGAAAAGCTAGACTGCGATCTTTGGCTCCATATTTCAAGCGAGATTTCCTCTCGAATCGATATTTAATCCCATTTATCGACCTATTCTTCTACTGAATTTGATAAGATAGACCGGGGTATAAAGGAGTCCCCATAGTCGGTTTCTCCGGTTTATTCGTTCACACCTGTGCTGTTGAAGTGATCAAGTGTTGTGAAATGAGGTTCTTCAGTTCTCTTGGGGTTTTATCCCTTCTTTTTGTGGCCACATTGGCAGGGTGAGTGGGATTTATCAAGGAATGAGCACAGATTGCGAAAGAACTAGGAGATAAATTGATTTTATTTTCACAGAGAAGGATTAAACATTCCAGATAAATTCCATACAGTGGAATTTACGCATTTTTGGCCTGTTGATGAAGTTAATGAGTACATTAATGAAATAGCTGAAGCCAATCCTGATCAGGTTCAGGTGATCCCTACTCGTTGGACTCGTGAACTCCGCCCAATTAATGCTGTTAAGATTTCATCTGATATGTTTGCCAATCGGCCAGTTGTCTTCATTGAAGCTGGACTTAGGCCTCGGTATGGTCTGATCTAAAACTGATGTCTGTTTTATGATTAATGTGGGATTTATTTTAGTGACTGGGCTGCTCATATGGTAGCCATTCGTGTAATGCATGAGTTCTTCTCACACTACTACAACTACTTGGATGTTCTGGAGGAGATTGATATTGTCATCATGCCTGTTTCAAATCCAGATGGCTACGAATTCTCCAGAAATCAGGATAGAGGATGGACCAAGAATCGTCAACTGAATGTTGGATCTGACTGCGTTGGTGTTAGCGTTTATCACAACTTTGAACCAGGATTCTACGTTACGCCTGATGTAAGTCTTTCGACAGGAAAGACAGGAAGGAATTTCGATAAGGCTGATATTTTAATTTCCTTTTTAGCCATGTGAAGGACATTTCTCCGGTCCTAGCGCTATGTCTGAGCAGGAGTCCCGTGCTGTTAACCATATTTTGGGACGATTCAACGTCATTGCATACTTCAGTCTTCAAGCCGGTGGTGCAAGGGCTAACTACGGCAACAACATTCTCTATCCCTTCGGACACACCTACACTGTACCTGACAATGAGCACGATCTCTTTGTATTCGGTGATGCTCTCTCGCATGCTTTCACACAAGCTGGTGGACGCCGCTTCTCTGTTGGTCCTGCTCACAACGTCTGGTATGATCCTCACGGCAACAGTCTGGATCATGCTGCTCAGGTGATGAACATAACATTCCCCTTCACCATTGAAATGCCCTACTTCGGGGAACACGGTTATGACATTGTTGAAGCCGAAATTGAACCTCTGGTTGAATCAACGCTGCCAGGATTTATCTTCATCGTCAACTTCTTCGCTGGTCGTATCTTCTAAGACTTCGACTTTTTTTTTTTCAACACAAAAAAAACTCATTTCTCATAAGGTCAATAAATGGCATTTTATTAATTGATAAGAAATGATACCTTTTGATTGAATTGCTGTATTTAAATTAATCCAACAGTGTTGTCCTCCCCTATCGCGATGATAAGAAAACAATTTGTCAACACCTTATCGGGAAAAGAAGTAACAACAAAAAAATGAAAATTGTTTTTTTTTGTACCTGTGTATTGCATCAGATGGAAATCTCAAGTTTACATAATGTTGGCAAGTTTATTTGCCGAGGTGTGCGTTATCTTTAGGCCTTCTGTGCTACTGATAGTGGATAGTAGCGCTCAACGACGAATCCTGCAATAGCGCGTATACCAATAAAGGTTTCAGAAACTACACCTTCAATGGCGGTAGCTGGTGGATCGAAACCAGTGCCACCTCTGGGAAGCTCAAGGGTGTATGATAGTGGAATCCCAGGTCCAGAGTAAGTCCAATCCTTACTTGTACCTGATGAAACACCTAAAATTCCAGCGCCATTCCCAACCTGATATGGAGTCTGATTCACCGCGTAGAGGGCTTCAGCGAAGACATCGCCAGCTTCATGTTGGAAACGGAAGTTTTCTGGCAAGACATTTCTGGGGAATAATGTTCAAATTTTAAATTAAAAAAGCTTTTAGTGGTTTTTCTGAAAACAGAACTAACTGCAAAAATATTATGAATAAAACTACCTGTGAGAACTGAATGGATACATAAACAAGGATCCATAGGAATGCAGGCTGATGTATAGCTTCATTCGGTCTACGTTAGCCATAACAACGTCCCTCACAATTCGACTTTCTGCAACTGAAAACGGAGCTGTTCCGGCATAAGTCAGAGTACATTCCTGAAATTAATTCAACGGAAATCGTTAAGAAGACTGCTATGTAGCCTTCTATGAAGTCTGCTATAAAAAGCCTATTATACAACCTGCTATCTAGCCTTTTGCCTACTTTTAAGACTTTTTAGTAGCCTTCAAAACCTTACCCCTGATGCCACTCCATTGGCCCAGTAGTGGTCGTAGTTTCTGTTAGCATCGACTCCTAAGCAATCAGAGTTCTCATTAATAGTTCTTGTTTTACGCCAAAGACGATCACCATCTTCTGCGTAGGTAAACTCATACCCATCAGGATTTACAAGAGGTTGAATGATCCATACAACATTATCAAGTACGCTCAGATGATCAGTCGTATGCTCAGCTAGTTCATGAATAATGTAAACAGCCACCATTGGAGCAATCCATTCTCTTGCATGAATCGTAGCGTCAATGTAGATAATTGGTCTATTGGCATCATTGCCTGGGGATGTGATCCTCAATCCTAGAACTTCACGACCTTCAAATGTTTCTCCGAGTGGGAGCAGAGTAACATATTGGGGGTTCTCTGTTGCCATTCGACGGAGATAAGAGTTTATCTCGTCGTAGCTCCAGAAATGCTGAAAGTCATCTGTAACATGACGTGGCGACACTTCTCTAGCAGCCCAGTATGCTTTCTTCTCCTCACGCTCTTGATCGATTGTCCTGATGTAAAAAAACCTAAAGTCCTTAAATCTATCCTGATGAGACTATTTACTTAACAACTTACGTCTGAACATTTTCAATAGTAACGGAGTATGGAAGATTGTGCTTCTGCAGGAAATCTTCAAAATTCTTTTGCTCGCTTGGGCTGACCATGACCCTAGGCTGAGCTGTTGTGTCCCAGAAATCAACATTATCCTTCTCAGTCCATGGAATTAGAACAGCAAGGTCTTCTTCTTTATCAGGAGTCACCTGATAAACTTTGTAACTTCGTAAAAAAACAGAAGTTTAGTATAGTTTTGTAGTTTTTTTTTATTAAATAAATTAAATTATTTATTTTGTCTTTAAAAAAATCTTACTTTTCATAGGACTTTCCTTGACAGAGCCCCAAGGAAAGGACCACTCCCAGAGCAAGCAAGAAAACGGAGGTAATTCTCATCTTCTTAACAGATCGAGCGCAACTGAATTTGATGAAGATGTTTATTGAGCAGTTTGGATCAGAAGTGTGGATTATCGCTTTATTAGAGCAGATATGGTTATCTGGTAGCTTCTGAAGTACCTACTTCTGTTTAACCTCTTAACTAGGGATGAAAGAATTCTTTACATTTTACATAAAGGATTTGTAAAGTTTAGCAGCAAATAATTTTTTAAAGTTTATAAATCCAAACATCTTTGTTTTTTAGTTTTTTTTTAAATAAATATTTTATTAAACAAAAAGAAAAATTGAGTATAAAATAAAATTTAAAATTTTTTTCAAAGATCAAAAATTTCCTGATAACGGTCGTTGTTAAAGTTTCGTTATTCAGCAATGTGTAGAAAGTGATGGAAAGCAATTGCTGTCCATTTATCAGTAGCCATTCATTTGGAATGTTCATTCAATGATGGAGTGTTTGGAAATTTGCTAAAATAATGAAGATCATGCCGTGTGATTTTGCCAATATTCCTGTTCGTGAGTGCATCTGTTTGCCCAATCAGTCATTGGACAGTACAACAACAACTGATTGGGACCGTCTTATCAATCTGCAAAGGATCGCCTGGTATAAATAGAGCAAATTTCATTGCCAAAAACTCAGACGGGTTTTTGGTGTAAGTCATGCGGAATTTTATTGTGCTCGCTGCGCTTTTTGCGCTTTCAGCTGCTACTCAGGTGTCCTACGATGGGTAGGCATTGCTTAACGGATTCCTCAATCTTCCAAAAAATATAAATATTTGTGCGTGTAAAAAATAAATTGTGCATCCAATCTTACAGATACCAAGTTGTAACCATCAAGGTGGATGATGCCACTAAGTTAGACTTGCTGTTCCAGTGGCAGGATCATGGAATTGACTTCTGGGATAACATGAATGCCTTGGGACGTCCTGTGAGGGTAATGATCCCACCTTCGCTCTTGGATGAGTTTCCAGCTTTCCTCAGGGAAAATGAGATTTCCTACGAACTCACCATTCCCAACGTAGAAACGTAAAGATTTCCTCAAGACTGTTTCATTCTGAACTGTTTTGTAAGTAAAATTTCTCTATATTTTCAAGTGTTTTCCAAGAAGAAAGAAGGGTTCAGATGCAGCGGCGAGCACGTGCTCTGATGAATCGTGGTACATCGAGGTCTACAACTGATTTCTCCTACTACTGGCAAACCGAAGAAATTCACTCCTACCTTCGTGCTCTGGCTGCTGACTACCCCAACTTGGTTACATTGGATCAAGCAGGAACCAGCTACGAAGGTCGTGAGATTTTGGTCATTAGAATTTCAAACTCTGGCTTTGATGGATCCAAACCGAAAATCTTCATTGATGCTACAATCCATGCACGTGAGTGGATTGCACCAATGGCTGCTATGTACCTCATCCATGAACTTGTTGTGCATTCAAATGAAAATGCTGACCTTTTGGATTGTGACTGGATCATTATCCCCTTGGCTAATCCCGATGGCTACCAGTTCTCTCATGATTCTGTAAGTTTTCAGCGATTTCTGATCTTTAGAAGAAAGAAGCCATATTTGTTAATTTGCTTCTCTCACAGAACCGTATGTGGAGAAAGACTCGCTCTGTGAATCCAGGAAGTACATGCATGGGCGTAGACGGCAACAGGAACTACCGCTTCAACTGGGGATATGCAGGAATCAGTACCAATGTAAAGGAGCATTGCAACTGGTTTGTTCTGATAGTGCTTCTATAGAATCTTTCTCCCTTCTCTATTTTAGCCCTGCTCAGACATCTACCTTGGACCGGAACCTCATTCTGAAGTCGAAGTTCAGGCTGTTTCCAATGAGCTGACAAAGGAAGCTGCAGGCGTTAAGCTGTACCTGAGCTTCCATTCCTTCGGCGATTGGCTGCTCTTCCCATGGGGATATGATCGTATCTACCACGACAATCGTGATCAGCTCTACGATCTTGGACACTTAGTTGCTGATGAGATTTACTACACTCACGGAAGAAGGTACACTGTTGGAAACTCCGCCATTCTCCTGTATCCAGCTGCTGGAGCTAGTGACGATTACGCAGCTGCTGAGCACAATATTGACCTCTCTTACACGGTTGAGCTTACTGGCGGCGGTTCAACAGGCTTCGATTTGCCACCTGATCAAATTATTCCCGTCTCTGGGGAAATGTTCACTGGAATGCGTGCCTATGCACGGTACATTGCTCAGAACTACTAAAGCAATAAACGGTTTTTGACATAAGGCTACCTTTTGCGTTTTAACTTTAGACTTAAAGGATTTTCTGGTTTAAAATTTCTTTATCTGGAAAAGTCTGACCTTCGTTGAGTAGGTATTTAGTCTTCTCAAGAACTCTCATCTGAATAACAATGACTTCTTTGGATCAGCTTAAGCGATCTGTTATAAGCGTCAAAACTTATAGTAGGATTATTTACTCTATGAAGCACGTGCATTCCTGGGCAATTTACAAATAAAATATTAAGCGTGCCAATGCTCACAATTCCTCTTCAATGAACGGATGCGATAACTTGCATCGTAGGTACTTGAGCCATTCAAAAGGGTGGGATTACTCAACAATTTGGAAGCTTTTCTGGAAGACATAGTGGCAAAATATATCAAGAGAGTGAAAGGTAATCTTTATTATCAGATATCAAATGAATACCTCAATGATGGAGCACCGGCGTAATTCTTCTAAGAGATCGCTTTGTTTGATTTTCAATTGGTTGGAATGCATCTGAATGGCCAATCACTCATTGGGCAGCATAGAACCACACCTGATAAGGTACTTGTCGCTATCTGTAGTAGCATACCGTATAAATAGCTGGATTTCACCGAGACGAAACTCAGTGAGGTGTTTAGTGTTGCTCCAGTTTCAATCATGCGTTGTTCAGTTTTATTCCTTGCGGCGGCTTTTGCATTGGCCACCGCTGCTCATAAATCTTACGATGGGTGAGTTAAGAAAATTCGTTCGATACGTTTTTGCCGGAGTTATCATACCTACTTTTCATCTAGCTACCAAGTTTTGACCGTCAAGGTGAATGATGCTCAGAAACTGGATACGCTGTTCGAATGGCAGGAGAAGGGAATTGACTTCTGGGATAATTTGAACTCACTTGGTCGTCCAATGCGTGTAATGGTTCCTCCAGCTCTTACCGAAGACTTCCCTGCATTCCTGCGAGACAATGAGATGTCCTATGAACTTACCATTCCAAATGTTGAAACGTAAGACAAACAGACGCCTCTTTGCTGCTAACAACAGTTTTTACGGACTCGTGATTTTTTTCAGTGTTTTCCAAGAGGAAAGGATGGTTCAGATGCAGAGACGTGCTCGTGCTATGTTGGCACGCTCCATTTCACCCAGAGCCACAGCAGATTTCTCCTACTACTGGCAGCCAGCTGAAATTAACGAATACCTCCGCCAATTGGGAACTGAATATCCCAACTTGATCACAGTTGAAGTAGCCGGCAACAGCTATGAAGGTCGCGAGATTCTTGTAGTCAGAATTTCCAATACAGGCTTCGATGGCACCAAGCCTAAGATCTTCATTGATGCCGGTATTCATGCTCGTGAATGGATTGCCCCGATGTCTGCTTTGAATCTTATCCATGAGCTTGTTGAGCACTCTGCTGAAAACACTGACCTGTTTGCCTGTGACTGGATCATTATTCCAAGCGTAAATCCTGATGGATATCAGTACACGCACGATAGCGTAAGTGAAACTTTCCTAACCAACCTAGAGCCTTTGCTAAAATTTATTTATCATATAGGATCGTATGTGGAGGAAGACTCGTTCCGTCAATCAGGGCAGTTCATGCAGAGGAGTCGATGGCAACAGGAACTACGGCTACCGTTGGGGATATGGAACAGGAATCAGTACAAACGTAAGTCAACCGTCTTTACCTAAAAAAAAAGTTTTGAAAACTAACCTCCTAATGTCCACAGCCATGCTCTGATATCTTCCTCGGTCGTCAACCTTTCTCTGAGCTTGAAGTTCAGGCTGTTGTGAATGAACTCGCAAGGGATGCTGCAGGCATCAGACTGTACCTTAGCTTCCACTCCTATGGAGATTGGTTGCTCTACCCATGGGGATATGACCGTGTTCTCCATGACAACAACGAAGAACTCGATCTTGTTGCTACAATTGTGGCAAATGCAATCTTCCAAGCACATGGACGTCAGTACACAGCTGGAAACTCCGCCATTCTCCTGTACCCAGCTGCTGGAGCTAGTGATGACTTTGCAGCTGCTGAACATGACATCCAACTTTCTTACACAGTTGAACTTACTGGTGGTGGTCCACGTGGTTTTGATCTGCCTGCTGATCAGATTGTTCAGATTACCGGAGAAATCCTTACGGGGATTCGTGCCTATGCTACATACGTTGCTGCTAACTTTTAAGTAAAATAAACGTCTTTTTCATTATGTTTTTATTTACTTATTGTTTTCGTCAAAGACCTTTTGTCATTGTTTCTATAAAGTTTGGAATAGTTAGTTTGAAGAAGCTTGAGCGCAGGCACTTGTAACAGCTTCGTCAAACTTTCTTTAACTAAATCAGCTCACGTGAAAACTGTGAGCTCACATACTCCAAGAGTTATTGACGGAAAAATTTCATTCATACCTGCATGTGGGCTCTTGGGAATACCATTTTATTGTTTATTTGTTTAGTTGTGAAGCTAAGTCAAATACTTATCGCTCCATGACGACGACTCATACTGCGCAAATGATATTTAGAGGTGATGCTGAAGTCTAAAAAAAACAATTATTTCTCTGCGTTGCTTTATACTGACTGAGCGTCCTTTTAACAGACGCCATTTTAGTCACTTTTGGGTTTTTCTAAGTTTCAACTAACAAATTTTTACTGCCAGGTTTTACTGGATTAATAATATATTTTGATTGCATTTTCTGTTTTATTTGTTTTACAACCTTTACAACAGATAAAGACATCAAAAAGCCCTAAAAATTAGCAGAAAAACGTTATGAAATAAAAAAAAAACTTTTTTGGCGGTAAAAATATTTTACAAGTGAAACATGTTTCATTAAAATGTTTCACCCGCCAGCTGTTTCACTTCTCCATAACCTCAAAGTGTCTCAAGGGAATTTTCCTCCGTTCACAGAGATTGTGAAAATTGATAAATATCAGTGAATTTTGTAGCAGGAAGTGCGGTAAAATGCTTGGAAAAATCCTTGGGATCCTTTTGTGCCTCATGGTGCAGAATGTGGTGTCCGTGAGTGCCGAAGGAATGCATTTCGGCGATGCCCTGGCATTGGTTGTTGGGATTGTTCTGGGAACAATTGGGATTCTTGCGTGTCTTGGCCAGTATGCCAGGAAATTATCAGCTGATCAATATTGATATCAATCCAATAACAACCTTGTTATCCTTTAGCATCTCAAAATTCCATTTTTATACCTAAGAAAATACCCAAAAAGTTTTTTTTTGTTTATTGAAAGTTTCTTTGAAAAAGTTCCCGGATTTTACTCCCTGGGGGCTTATGGATTTCCGGGGAAAGAAAACGTGTGCACGTGTGATCCAAAGCATTTAGATAAACTAAACTATATATTTTAGTGTGAACAAAGTGAGAAGAAATGTATTGTGTGGGGAATATTGCAAAGTTTTCCGGGAGATCCGGAAGGCATTTAGTTCCTTTGCTGAATAACTTCCAGCTGGACAGGAAGTATGGGGCACCCGTTCAAATTCAAGCCAGGCATTTGTCATACACAGAGTCAATCTCAAATTTGTGGATGTCTCTGTCAAAGAGCGTGCCAGTGGGTTACTTTCAAGAGGCTCTCATTAAGATTCACGACACAACGGGGCTACCCTGGTGGGGCACCATAATCCTGTCGACTTGTCTCTTGAGAACCGTCGTGACGGTTCCATTGACAATCTATCAGAACAAAATTATGGCCAGGATCGAGTTGATCTCCATGGAGATGCCAGAAATTGCTAAAGAACTGAAGCGTGAGACTGCAATTGCCATGAAGCAGCTCAACTGGACGGAGAAGGAGGCAAAGATCATGTATGCCCACTCGGTGAGACTCAATGAACTTTCTTTCCAGAAGAGAAATAAAGAAAAATTCAATAATTTGGTTTTCATTCAGCTGAAGAAGCAATGGACAAAGCTAATTGTTAGAGAAAACTGCCATCCGGCCAAGACAATGATCGTCCTCTGGGGTCAAATTCCTCTCTGGATCTTCCAGTCAATGGCTATTCGTAATCTCGTCTACATGCTCCCGAATCCTTCTTCAATTCAAGCCCAAATTGTTTTTGCTCAACTGTCTCTTGGGGGATTTCTGTGGATCCCCAATCTCACCATCCCAGACGCCTCTTTGATCCTTCCTGTTACTCTTGGGCTCCTTAACTTGGCCATTGTGGAGGTGCAGTCGCTTTCACGCGTTAAGCAAGGAGGGCGTCTTCACAATTTCGCCACGAATTTCTTTCGCATCTTCAGCATCATCATGATCCCAATTGCCAGCGTTGTCCCATCTGTGAGTCATATCTCATACATTCCTCGTCCCATTGAAAAGCGGGAAAACTAATAATTTTCATTGATTAATCTCAATTTCCAGTGCTTAAGCCTCTACTGGGTCTCATCGAGCGCCTTTGGGCTCATTCAAAATCTCACGATGATGTCACCCAAATTCAGACGCATCGTGGGGATTCCCAACACCCCAAGTCAACTGGAACATCCGTACAAACATCTAGCGGATGGCGTTGCTCAGCGCTGCCAGAAAATTTCCTCCTGGTTGCCGAAGAGAAGCTGAATCTCTTCATTACGCATCGCAATTTGTTTGTCTACATTAGGAAAAAAAAAAGTAATTTGTAAAAAGTTTGTAAAAGTTGATCGAAAGGTTGGAAAGAAATTCCAAGAAGAATTAAAAACAAATAGAAAATTTAGGATTTGTTTTTATTCTTTGAATTGTGTTTGAAATGATCTTGAAGAACTGATGAGAGATTGAGGACTTCATTCATCGATATTTCGAATCATTACGTCATTCGAAGGGGTAATCGAGGTGAGAATATTCGTCATCTTACCAGAAGATCAAAATAGACTTATTTTCCACTGCTTAGCTGAGAAAAATCAACAAATATTTGATCAAAACGCAAATAATGACGTCATTTTGACTCCTGTTGAATCTGTGAAACATTAACGCTAATGTTTCTTCTGTAAGTTTTGATGAGATTACATATTTTTTAAAAATACTTTTCACGATTCTAAATAAGAAAACAAAATCGAAAAGATCAATTTTAAGGACTCTCAAGGTTCAATGACTTGATCATTGAATCATGATTTATGAGATCGAACAAAAGATCAACAAAAAGATCAATTTAGAGACATTTTTTAGCAAATCTTTACAAACTTCTCAATGCGCAGTAAGCAAATTCATTGTCGTTTAAAGAGAAACAATTCGTGGAAGCTTCTTTGCACTTTTTGCCGCCATTTGAACTCTTGATCTCCACTGATAATATTAATCTTTGTTTACACAGAGCGACTATCATTTGTCCATGTAGGGTGCTTCTGTAGCCTCCAACATTACTTAATTTTGCTCCATTTCTGATGCTGAAAATGGAGAAAAAACACTCAAGCGGGCATTTGGGGATCATCCTGCACCGAAGTAACCAATTTCGTGGAGATCGCTTCAAATGAGCGGAGAAGTTTTCAGTCGCGATCAGTTCACATTCGATCGCAAAGCAATACAAAAGGATCTACAAGTTTTTTATTGAGTGAAGTGAAAAGTTTTATTTTTGTGAGGAATTTTACTTTTGTGTACAAGGATGAAGTGTCCATGGACACTGTTGGTGATCCTCGTGGAGATCGTAGCTATATCCCAAGCGGTGCGTTTGAAAAATAAATATTTTTCCTTTATTCCAAAAATTCAAAAAATGATAAAATGTTGAGAAAGAAAATTAAGTGAGATCTGCGCATTTGAGAATCACTGGAAGATCACAGCCAAGGAGGCCATTGGATGTTGATCGTGTTATCAGTTGAACGTTTTTTTAGCGATCGCGCAAGATCGGAGACTTTGCAAATAAAAATATTTTGTGCAATTTTGTAATCGAGACGAATGAGAGGAAATAAAATTAAGTAGCAATTAATTCTTGACCTATATGCGTACGCACTTCGGATTGATCTTCACGTTTTTTACAGGCGTTGTATGATCGTTGAATTTATTTTTAACTGCAGATCTACGATCCAGCTGATGGAGGTGTTAAAAATCGCCCAATTGTGCGTGAACCGCTCAACAGGAGACCACCCTTTGAGCGTCTTCAGGAAGCCCCGACTACTGTGCCAGCAGTAACGATCCACGATCAGTACAGTCAGGTGTCGATGCAACGATCAGGAAGAAATTTTGGTCGTAGCGATAGTTCACATGTGATGAGAATAGCTAGGCCTGGATCGCAACAGGTGCCTGTTTCTCAACCTGCTCAATCAGAGGACGATCGAAGGGAGCCTCTAGCCCAATTCCAACTGCAGCGTCCCATGCAGGCTGCTCCATCTACGCTACAGTCGCGTTTCCAGGGCGACGACAAGGAGAATGAAGTTGGAGTGAGTTATGGAACAGAATGCCCAGCTTATGCAACTGGACAGTTTCCCTATGTGATGGATTGTCGGCAGTTCCTAAATTGCTGGAAGGGTCGTGGGTACATTCAGAGCTGTCCACCGGGGACACTCTTCAATCCTGAAACAAGTGCATGCGATAATCCATCCAAAGTAACTTGCGTTACCTTTGACACAGCACCACATCAGCAGGAATTCCCATCCCGGCAGAGACCCTCAAGTAGGCTTCAGTTTCCACCACGGGAAGATCCTTCGTCAATCCAGGGAAGATTCGGTGACAACCCTCAAGGTGAGCCTAAATGCGCTCCAGGATCGTCAGGATTGACTGAGCATCCCTACGATTGCACAAAGTTCCTCAATTGCGCCAATGGTGTTACCTACATTCAAGATTGTGGACCAGGAACTGTCTTCAATCCCATCTTTAGCATCTGCGACTGGCCACACAAAGTCGACTGTGGCTCAAAATCATCCCCGGATAATCAATCTGGAAATAGGCAGCCAGATTACGGAGAAGGAAAGATTGATATGAGAACTGATCCTGATGATGATCTCTCAGGAGCTGGAAGTTATTCTCGAGGAACCTACAGTAGACCACAGTATGCCAGTCAGTCTAGGAGAGGCACAACGGAGAATCCACAGTCTGTTTTAGTTCCGTCGATGGAACTGGAGCCACCGAAAGGGAATCCTTATGATCGGACTAAAGGATCGAGGACTTTTGGTGGAAATAATCCTCAAACTCAGGAGAATCAACCAGGATACGGACGTGGACAAGATCCTGGTTACGGACGTGGACAAGATCCTGGCTATGGACGTGGACAAGATCCTGGTTACGGACGGGGTCAAAATCCTGAGTATGGACGTGGTCAAAGTCCTGAGTATGGACGTGGTCAAAATCCTGAATACGGACGTGGTCAAAATCCTGAATACGGACGTGGTCAAAACCCTACGTATGGACGTGGTCAAAACCCTACGTATGGACGTGGTCAAAACCCAACATACGGCCGTGGTCAAGATGATGATGAAGGACAACAGCAGGAGCCTATATTTGGACAAGGTCAGAACCCTGGCAATCAACCAGGATTCAGACCTTCACCTCAAGGCAGTTCCAGTGGAACATTACCGGTTTACAATCGGCAAGGAGGTGTCAGTAGTTCCTACAATCCTCAAGCTGTTGAGATTCCTTCGCTGGATCTTCAACCTCCGATGGAATCTGAGAAACCAGGACAGCAAAGTTCACGACAGTACCCCATCTACGTACGTCCAGGAACTCAAAATCCTCAATCTGGGACTCCTTCAGATACTCTTCAACCTCCACCATATCCAACTCAAGATGGCCGTCAAGATGGCCGACAAGATGGACGCCAATACCCTCAATCCAGCCATAGTAGAGGAGGTGATAATGATCAAGATTCCAGCAGAACCTTCGTGATCGGCCTTATTCCTCCACCAACTCAGAATCAGGGTCGTGAAAATACAAAATGGTCAGATTCAGAGCAGAGGGTAGTCAATCAGTGGCAGCTTCCATGGCAAGATACGTCAACGGAAAAAGCAGAAGAGGCCACAACTTTCTTCCCCAGCTACAATCGGAAGTTCTACAATCAGCAAAATGCAGCTCCGACATCTCAAGCCCAGCAAACTCAAATTCCCGTCAGTGAGGCTCTTCAGGCTCTCTTGAGGCCCTACATGCGAGGATCCCATAGCTCTCAAGTTGATTTAACGAATCTCACGGGAATGCTCACAACAACCTTACCACCTATGGTTGGGGAGCAGGAGGGATTGAATCAGGGAGGAGCGTGGGTGCCACATCCCCAAGGGCCAACAGAGTCAGGAGAACTTCCGGATGGGACAGTTATGCCTCCAGGGCACAGTCTTGAGTGGCACAGGGCGCATCCAAATGTTCCCCTTCCTGGTCAGCACAATCACGACCGTTTACCGGACGGAAGTTACGTGCCACCTGGTCATAGCCTCGAATGGCATCGTGCACATCCGGACGTTCCCCTTCCTGGGCAGCAACACAGTCATGGTGGTCATCATGGGCGCTTCCATGGGCATCATCATAGTCACCACCATGGCCATCATCACGGACATCACCACAGCCATCATCGGCCGAACCATAGACATCGCGGCAGGGAACCTGAGAGCACAACTCCCATCACAGAGACACTCTCAACGCCAAATCCCTCATTTGACGTGAGATTTGATCGACAACCTTCCACTCCGGGATTTGTTCCTCTGCCACCATCGATGACCAGCCAGGTGGGAGCAGCTCTCTGTGTGGGACAGTTCAATTGCTCCAACGACTTCTGTGTGCCGCAGGATGCAATTTGCGATGGGAAGAATGACTGTGGGAACTGGAAGGATGAGTCTGATTGTGATCACATTGGGTTAGTAAAGAAAACGATGCTTGTAAATCTCAAGAGAATTTGTTATTAAATTAACTTAATTCCAGCTTCGAAATGAGACTCTCCAGCGATCAGGGAGCAGCCCACGAGGGACGTTTGGAGGTGAAAGTTTTCGGGCAATGGGGCTACGTTTGTGATGACAAATTCGACATGCGGGATGCAGATGTAATCTGCCGGGAACTGGGATTCCCCCTGGGAGCTGCAGAAGTTCGTGGGAATTCCTACTATCCGCCGCATCAGAGTATGCTTCGTGGGGATGACAGTGCAATCTTCCTGGTGGACGAACTAGACTGTCGTGGTAGTGAGAAGTCGCTCCGGGAATGTGATTTCAGCGGTTGGGGCGTCCACGATTGCAATGCTGAGGAAGTCGTGGGAGTTGTGTGCAAAGTTCCCGTGATGACGTGCCCCCTGGACTACTGGCTGTGTGACACATCGCAGGAATGCATCCCAATGAGCTTCCTGTGTGACAACGTGCCGGACTGTACGGATCATTCGGATGAGGATCAGAAGCACTGTGCTGCAGCTGTGGAGGTGCGTCTTGTGGGTGGGCAGAGCAATCAAGAGGGACGTGTGGAGATTAAGTATCGTGAGATTTGGGGCACAATTTGCGATGATGATTTCAATGCCGAAGAAGCGGCTGTTGTTTGTCGATCTCTTGGCTTCCACGGGCCAGCACAGGTGCTGAAGAATACCTTTGGTCCGGGCAGTGGGATTATCTGGCTGGATCAGGTGGATTGTGTGGGCAATGAGACTTCCATTGAAGACTGCTCCCACTGGCATTGGGGAGAGCATAATTGCGCCCACACGGAAGACGTGGGGATCCGATGTTCACACGGACAACCAACGCAGTACAGCGGAAGGCATCTCAATACCCAACAGTTCTCTTCCCAGCTTGACTCGAGGATTTCTGTGACCATCCCTGAGGGGAGTATCAAAGTTCAATTCCCTCCAGCTGAATGTGGTCAGGTTAAGGTAACGCCCAGGGAGAATGAATGGGGCAGGAATGTTGGGTACAAAGTGATCAACGGCACACATGCTCAGCCGGGATTCCATCCCTGGCAGGCAGCCATCCGTGTTCGTGGTCAGGGGAAATCTTCCCATTGGTGTGGAGCAGTTCTCATCTCTGAGCAGCATCTCCTAACAGCTGCCCACTGTCTTGTGGGCTTCCCCAAGGGTGCCTACTTCATTCGCCTCGGTGATCATCACGCAGAAGTGGTGGAACCCACAGAGGTGGAGGCATTCATTGAGAATCTCTATATCCACGAGGACTTCCGCAGTGGGCATCACATGAACAACGACATTGCCATCATTGTACTGAAGAAGCCCGTTCCCTACACAGACTACATTCAGCCCATTTGTCTGCCCACACGGAACACCTACTACTTCCCAGGGATGACGTGCACCATCTCCGGCTGGGGATCAATCCAGTCCGGCAAGTCAAGTGAGTAATGCCTCCGTGTGAATAAGTACGCATAAGTTGGCTAATTTATGTAATTGCCCAAGATGTTTCAGCTGCTTCCCTGGAGCTCAGAGCAGGCACAGTGCCGATTCTCTCAGACGACACCTGCCGGGAGCCCCATGTCTACGGGAATGTCATCACGGGTGGGATGTTCTGTGCTGGGAGTCTCGATGAAGGAGTTGATTCATGTATGGGTGATTCTGGTGGTGGACTTGTGTGCCAAAGTGAAGGTGAGTTTTTTTTCTTTATTTCTACATTTTTGAAAATCTTCAAATACCTCAAAAGGAGTCTATTCATTTTTGTTTCATAGAGAAGAAAAAGTTAGACAATTTTTTGGTGATCAAAAATGTTGAAAAAAAGCTCAAGAAAGCTTAGTTTTCGTTTTGTTTTCCTTTTTGGGATATGTATTTATATCTTGTTTACAATGGTGTAGCCAAGGGAGGTTTTTCGGGGTCTAAACACACTTAAAACTCATACAGATTAAAGTATTTTCTTTAGATGTCAAAAGAAATTATTTCTGGGTTAAAATTTATATTAAATGAAGATTCAAAAAAACTTTCAAACATTACAACAACAAAAAATGCCAAACGTTAGAAATGACAAAAATGAGAAAAGATGCAACAGGCACTGGAATTAACTTCAAACGTTAGAAAAAAACTTCAAGCGTTAGAAAAAAAACGTTAAATATTAGAGTAAACGTCAATTATTAGAAAAGAAATGTGAAACGTCAAAGAAGCAACACTGAACGTTAGAAAACAATCAATAAACATTAAAATAAAATATGAAATGACAAAAAAAATTTAAATGTAAAACGTTAGAATATAAACGTCAATTGTTGCAATTAAAGTCAAACCTAAAAAAAGGAAACGGGAAGCATTAACCCTTTCGCGTGCAACGTGAAACATAAAAACATTGAAACATGCGCTCTTTCATCGCAATTTTTATTCTGTGAATTTTTTGAGGACTTTTCTCAGTCAGAACGTCTTCTTTGGCCCCTTTTGCGTGAATTTGAAGCATTGATAACTTGAAAAAAACAATTAAATTCATAAATAATTGAAAAAATAAAATGTTTCATGTTTGGGTTAGCGTATGACCCTAAAAACGCAAAAGGGTAAAAAAAAAACATCAATGTTAAAAAAGAATTTGCCAGAACTGCAGAAATTGTCAACATTTGCTATAATTAAAAAAAAAACTAAAAAATTGTATTTTATAAAAAAAAATTAATTGAATTTAAAAAAAAAATAATGATTAAAAATGAATAGGCTCCTTTAGATTAAATTTTATTTATCAAGAAGTTTAGAATTGTAAATCCACGTAAGGTGATAAAAATATATTATCACTTCCTCGTTAGCTTTAAAGCTTCTTTAAGCTTCATCCACGTTAATCTGACAATGAGAGAAAAATTCAAAAATTCCTTTTCTGAAGACAATCCGAAAAGGAAGGAGTCTATTCACTTTTATTCGTAATGATTTTTAATTAATTTTAATTTTTGTATAAGGTTTTTTTTTTGTTTTTTTTTTGTTTCATTTAATTACAACGCTATTTTACTCTCTGGAGAAGAAATATAAAAAAAATTCCGTAAGAAAAGCTGAGTAACTAAATTAATAAAATAGGGGCGTGGTTTGTGTATTTTTTAATGATTTTTTCTAAAGAATATCTTCCTTGATTTCTTAGCTTAAAAATAATTTTAGCCTTGTGAGCGTATTAGATATTTAATTTGGGTTTAAATTAAAAGTTCAATTTTTAAAAATCTTTTAGAAAATATTTTTAATCAAAAATCATCGGCGTTGTGTGATTTTTTTAAAATATCTCTTTTGAGGTTTTTTTTTAAGAAATAAATTTTTTGAAGACCTGAAAAGGCAAGAAATTTCAAAGAAAATAATTCATATTAGATTTTAAAAATATTTCTTTGCTCCATTTTCACATAAAATTTCAACTTCTCAGTTTCGTGAGATGATTTGCTAAAATTGTAATCCTTTCTAGGAATCCACAAGTTGTACGGAATCATCTCGTGGGGTCAGCACTGTGGCTATGCCAATAAACCCGGTGTGTACGTGAAGGTGGCGGAGTATATCGATTGGATTTGGGACAAACTCAACGGTACTGCTACTCCGGTTGCTCTCTGAGAGAATCCCCCCATTTCGGTGGATTCCTTTCTTCGTATTAAGTTTTTATTTTTTTTAATGCCACTTTAGACGCTCCTTAGAACTATATGGACTAGCATTTAAAAACAGGGAAGCTTTGTGAATTAAATTAAATTGAAAAAAAAAAGAATTCTTTAAATTTTATTTAGTTTATGAGAAATGCCGGAAAAGCGTTTGTGGAGAGCGCGCGCGAGAGAGAGCAACACATTTCCCCAACATACGGCAGTGTGGAAGCTTTCTCGTGCAAGTTGGGTGAGCTTTCACAGTGTGTGAGACGTTGTGCTGCGCGCTTCGCATTTTCATTGTCGCTCCTGGAAGGGCGGTATTTGTCCACAGCAGAGGAAAAAAAATAAAGAAGATAGTTGTGTCAGGCAGTGCGTGTTGGTGTTGCGTGCTGTCCGTGTTGATGAAGTGCCAGGGTTGAGGGACTTCCGCCGTGTGAGAGAGAATTTTCCACATAGAGTTTTTCATTTTGCGGCGCAGCGGAGAAAATTAGCCGAAAATTCAGGTTTGTTCCGCAAAAGTTTGAGAGATTTTTTCGGCAACAATGAGGAGTACGATGGCCCCCTCCTCACAGCCAGCATGGTTGCGGAGGTCAAAGTCACCAGAAGGATTTTCCTTTGCTCCAATGAGGGGACTTTTGTGTGATAATAGGGGCTCACAGGAAAAAGTGACGTAACTTCTATGGATGATTTTCTGCGACACAACAAAAAGTCTTCACGTGCATGACTCGGTGTGGATCTATTTTTAAATGCGCTTTTCCCGAAAGTCCATTTCACCAAGCAGCGAATTTTCCTCGCCGTGCCACTTTTCCATCCATTCGCCGTCACTTCTTACACAATCCAAGTGCCGCAGACTTGCTTGATAAGATACACAATTTATGGCGCTAAACACCTCCCCACAATCAATCTTATCATCATCATCGATAACGGATAGCTGGAGAAATGTAGAGAGCTTCTTCTCTTCCCTTTTTCCGAGCCCATCTCTTCGTCAGCATCGCCTTCCTGACCATTGGCGCCAGGGAGTCTACTACACAGCCCACCACACATGAATGAGGCCAAGGATTTATGTCCCATAAAGTACTCGCATGAGAAAATTCATTTCCCCACACATAATTGCAAAATCAATATGAAGAAAGGTCAAGAACCTCTGACATTAAATGCAGTTCTGTTTCCTTTCAGGCGCCACTGATCATTGCATCTATTGCAGTTCTACCAGTAGCCATGTTCGCCCTGTGGTACCTGTCTTTCGCGATCGATGAAATCAGGTAATTTTTTCTTTACACTCTCCAATAGCTTTTCCTTAAGAAAAGAAAAGCTCCGTCCTAAGCGGAAAAGCTTTCCCGCGCTCTCTCCCAACGCGAACTTCTCAAGATCAGTGAGGAGGATGATGCAGAAAATGCCAACTTTTGGGCGCTCTAGCGATCGTGGCGAAGGAAATGAAAAGCTCTCACATATATTATTGAAAAGCTCCATTCATGCAAATGATGGCATGTTATATACACAATTTCCACAAGGGGCGGGTGCAGTCCGTGCACAGCAAATACAATCAATAGCCACACGAAAGGCGATTGGAAAATTCCAAGTATTTATTTATAGAAAATACAAAAAAAGCTCTCTTTCAGAGAATTTCTAAAAAGGGATGAAATTTTAATTATTTTCCCACAAGTTTCATGTACAGGTGGACATAAAAGGGGACGGGGAGTCAGAGGAAGGTAAAACATATTTATTAGTCCCATAATCCCGTATTGTACCTATTGGGAGCTTTAAAGTAACAATTTTATTTATTTAAAGGGTCAGGAGAAGTTTTATGATTAAATATTTATGAGATATTTATGCTGATGAAAAGCCGTTAGAGGAATTTATTCATAAAATTATTCTTTTATTCTGTGGTTTGTAATTATTCTGGGTTTGTTTTAAGTACAGATTAATAAAATAAAAAAAGTGTTAGTACCTGAAATATTTAAAAGAATTAAATAAAATTTTAAATGTTGTTTAGAAAATTTTTAACAATATTTTCTGAGAATTTGTATAGAAAATGATCTTTTCAAACAAATTAAAGGAAAATTCTTTGAGTATTAAGAGATTTGAGCACTTTTGGCAAGAAGAAGGTTCGCAAAGTATTTGTCTTTTCAAACTAGATATGCCTATGATTTTCTTTTAGCTGTGATTCTTTGAAATTGCCTAATATTGGGTCGTATTTTGTTACCAAGAAACCTTTGAAATTCGCTTAAAATTTCCGTACTTTCAAAGATTTCAAGGGATTCTTGGTCGCTGAATAAGGCCCATTGTTTTAGAATTTGAATAAAAATTGAGGTCTTTGGGGTGAAATGCTTAAGAAAGCTTCTTCTGTATCTCACAAAGCTTTGTTCATTACTTTTCAGAACTATGAGGCAATTTTGCATATTCTCTGTATTTAACGTATTTAACAATCTTTCATATCCAGACATTTATGGTCCATCTAAATCAGAACAAAATCTAATATTTCTTTCAAACTGGGTAAAGATTTTTTTTAAATTTTACAACAGTTGGAATTTATCTCATTTTTTGTTGTTTCTTCCAATCATGAAAAGAAGTTCAGCCACAGATATATTTTCAAAAAATATTTTCCTCACCGATTCGAATATGTGGGAGTCAAATGATATTTTAAAATAACATTAAATCGATAGAGAGTGTTAGAAGAGAAGGACTAAAGAAGAATAATTAAGGAAATTTATTCATTTTGGGGCTATTATGACATTTAACGAAATAAAAAACTATTGCAAAAGACGAACAATTAAACAAAAAAAGAAAATATGGAAAATATCAAATTTTGATCCGTAAAACGAATATGCAAGAGAATTTTTGACTTTTAACCGTTTCTCAATACGTTTTTACTTTATTTTGAAGGTTTTGATCCTTTCAAGGATTCTTTCTTAACCCTTTCACATCCACATGAAACATAGAAATTGAAACATGCAGTCTTTTTATCACGATATTTACTCTCCAAAAGCTTTAAGTAGAGGATATTTTTCAGCTAGAATGTCTTTTTTAGCCTAATTTACGTGAATTCAGATCATTTCTAACTTTGAAAATAATTGAATTCAGTGAAATTCGGGGAAAAAAATGTTTTACTTATCGGTCAACGTATGACCCATAAAACGCGAATGGGTTAAGTGTTTCATAAATTGATTTTATGAATTTCCCAGCTTAAAATTTGAAAAATTCCTGTGTTCAATATGTTATTTATCAAATTGTTTAAAAAAAATCTATGTATGCGATGCCACACAGCACTTGCTAGGCATTCGCTTTTTCTCTCTCTCTCCTTGAGATGATAAAAATAAATGAATTAAAAAAAAATTCCAATTCATAATAAAAGAAAGTCAAATTTTAATATTAACTTAAGAGCGAATAATTAAGACTTTTAAAAATTTTTGCAAAATCTGAAGAATAAAGAATAAAACCTTCGATGTGTCGTATGCGTAAGCAAGCATATTATGAAAAACTGCTCAAGTTTATACCGTCTTACATCATTGAAAGTCCTAAGGTTTCCATAATTTATTTCACAATATTCTTCAGAATTTGCTATGAAAACCTGAAAATTAATAAACTTCTTTAAATAGAAAATAAAAAGGACCTTTGTACACCATTTTTGAGCATTTCTCTCCCTTGGCGATTAACAATGCAAGCAGAATTCTCGCGTTTCTCGCAAGTATCTGCGAATTTAGCACTTTCTCACTAATAAATCTCCGTGGAAATCGATAGAAATAGCGTCGTGCACCAGTTATTACCTAATTAATCATCGACGAAGTATTTAGTGGCAAATCCTAAAGTGTGGCATAGGTCAGTGCTGTTGGGAACGATAGACCAAATGAAGATGTTTTGCTTTCAATTTGCCATTTAGCATTTGCCCATTTTGGGGGGAATTAGCGAAAAAAATTATCGCCTTCTCATATCTTTTTGTGGGGGAGTTTGAGACATTTTAGTTGCGCTGAGGCAGCACAAAATCAATTTTAATCTCTTCACGTAGACCATTTTTCCGTTGGCACGGCACTAATATCGATTTCTTATCAAAAAAAAACTTATGGGGAAATTTTTCTCAACATGCAACGGACACTCCCATGAAAGAATGTTTTATGTTGTATTGCTCCACTGATGCGGAGAAGTTTTCTTCGTTTTTTTTTTTTTTCATTAAAGAAAAATGTCACGAGTGCTGACCACTTGAAAGAGGATTCTTTTGGCAGAATTTCTTTTTTCTTTTTATTTTTTTTTGGAAAGAGAAATAAAAATAAAATAGAACCTCAACATTGGCCTTGAGGAATTTTTCATGATCACTGCCAAATGCTTTGGTGAATTTTATTTTTAATTTCTATTTACATGAAATTCTCGGGAGACATGAAGAGCCAGCACCAAGGAGCACCCAAGCTCTTGTGCCTTCATTTTATATTTATTCTGTAGCATTAATACAAATTAAACTCCAATAAGCTATTGAGAGTTGCTGTTGTAAATAAAATGAGATCGCGTTCTGTATGCTCTCAAAGCAATTGAGATGCAAATTTCGCTCAAAGAACTCCTAATGGAATTTTCCTCTCAATGCTCATGGCAGCAGCAATTTAATTGTGATGCCTTCAATGCGTTTCTGAAATGAAATTCTTCTCGTGATTTCCGTTGACGCTAAAGTTGGGCGATTTGTTTGATGGTGCTGTGCTGAGGCAAAAAAAAAAATATGGGCGAGGGTTTTTTGTGTGAAAAATGCGTGTTTTTTGCGTTTAGCACGTAGGCGTCCGGCTTCCTGGCCAGGAGCCAAGACGTGCGGTATCCAAAAGACGCACGACTTTTGTCGTCCGTCAGGGCATTGCATAACAGCCGAAAGAAGAAATGAGAAACCATCTGTAAACTTCCATCAATCATTTGGGGAAAATTTTTTGAGTTTAATAATCTCTCTCTTATGCAATTTATTTTCGTTTTTCTTTTGCTTTTCTTTTAAGTTTTCTTTATTTTGATTTTTTTCTTCTTTTTTTTCGTTGATTTTCTTTTGAAATTTAGAAAACGCCTTGGATATCCTTCGCTCTTTGGAAGACAAACGAACGATACGAAAATCATTGAAAAATCAGAACCAATAAAATCTGATGTTAAGCCTGTAGTTAAACCAGAGATCAAGCCTGAGATTAATCCAGAAATCAAGCCTGAGATTAAGCCAGAGGCTGTGAAACCAAAAGAACCCGAGAAGAAGCCCCAAGAGAAACCTGAACCACCAAAAAGGGCTGAAGTTGAAAAGAAACCTGAACCTCCGAAGATTACCCCAAAGATTCCAGAAGGAACAAAAAGCAATGGGGGTGCTTCAGCGCCCGGTAAGCAGCCTGAATCCCCGGAAACGCAGGAATTGATGAAAACCTACGAAATCCCCGATAAAGAGGATACAAAGAAGAAACCCGATCCCTTCAATGGGGCTGCTGCTGCTCGTCAGGTTTCCCCAGCGAAACCCAAAGAAGCATCCAGCAGAACCCCAACACCCCAGACTGGATCCAAGTCCCCGAGTCCACAGAAGAATGGAAGTCTCGCGGGAAAAGCCAAATCCCCAAAGGACGCCACAATGGCCTTCCTGGCTGAGGAATCATCCACAGCGAAAAGTCCCACAACGACGAAAAGGTACCCGAAGACCGTGAAGCGTCCATAAAACAAACCATCCTCTGTACAGTTTATTTTTGTTTTGTTTTGTGTCTAACTTTATTTTTGCATTCATATTGATTTTGTAATATAAAAAAAAAACGAAAAAGTGAACATTTTGGTGCGGCTGATCGAATGCCGTGCGCGATTGTGCAGGAAACAATGAGGATCAATTGGCGATTGACAGAGAACATTCTCGCGGCTATTTTGGGAAAGATATAAAATTTGCACTTTGTAAGTGTTTTGCAGTTTGAAGTCACACGTGAAGGGCATGAACTGCAATCCCTAACTAATCATTCTTGCCAAACACGCGTTCAATGCACATTGCCAGAAAAAAAACAGCATGAGAACAAAGTTAAAATGTTAGTTGAACTTATTAAAATTTAATCCCGCCATTAAACTTTTTTTTCTAAAAAAGTCCTGAATATTTTTGGGATATTATGGTTTAAAATTTATTTATTTATTTAGTTCTATTTTTTTGTAAAGAGATCATTGTTCTAAGTATTTTGTTTTGAATACCAGAGGGCGTCAATATGATGTAAAGCCCTCTGACGGTAAAATTTAATTGAGAACACCTGGAAGGATTAATTTGAATTCAAATAATGCTATAAAGTTAATACCAGAAAGTTCTTTTTTAAATAGCATAATATTTCTCTTTCCTCATTGAAAAGAAAGTCCTTAAAAATGAAAACATACGATGAACTTAACGTCATTTTGATTACCAGATGGCGCTAAGATAAAGTTTGGCCCTCTGGCGGTAAAATTTATATTTCAATTAAAATTGAAGCCGAACACAGCATTTCCCTTTCCCAACTAAAAATAAATCCTAAAAATGAAGACATACCATGAATAAAACGTCATGTTAAATAACAGATGGCGCTAACATGAAGTTTGGCCCTCTTGCGGAAAAAAATCAGATTGAAAAGCGTACACTGGAAGCATTAAAAAGAAAATCCATAAAAATGAAAAATGTTAGAAAATCAAAATGTATTCTAATGAACCTGAAATTTTGTAAAAAAAACACGTTTTGATTTAAAAATTAAACAGAAACATTGGCAACTTTCCATGGAAATCTCAAATCAATTTATTTTCCAACTCTGTTCATCATTTTCATGCATCAATTTCATTTCAGAGATGTAAAGTTTCAAATGATCCACAGACGTGTTTTGTGTTTATTTATTTATTTCATGAGGCACAAATAAAATTGTACATTATACATATACATACATATGTGTTTAGGGGCATTTTGAGAATGAAGTTTTCCTATAGAGCTATAATAAATATAGATTTATTGGCCTATGTAGCCATGGCTTTTAGGAGATGCAAATGAGAGGAAAAATGATGTGGATGCGTGAAAATGAAATGGGAAAATTGGACAGCAATAGAATATGGGAAATGAAGCATTTTCCAACAATTAGCTGCTTGCGGGGTCTATTTTGAGCCATTATGTGGGGATAGAGCTCCTTTTGACTTGCAAAGGAGTCAAAGAAAAGTCAAAAAGGCACACTCAGAGTGTGAAGATAGAGAAAATCTATTTCTGATGGCATCTTCGTGGCTATTTTCTTTTCACTTTCACATTTTATTATAAGAGAAAATTTTCAAATTTATTCTTGTGTGCTTTTGCAAAAGGATGGAGCGCGCAGCGAGAAATTTAATGAAGTGCAGCTTCGGTTGAAATTAATGCCGTTTTCCCTTGTCATCTTTCCTTTCGCACGCGCGCCACTCCGTGTTTTCCACCTCGAACATATTTATTTTTAATTCCATTCCCATTCGAAAGGCAGAAAGACTTTCTCTTTGTCGCCATCGAAAATACATCCCAAGAAGTGAAAACTATTTCGAAACTGTTGGACTGGGCAATTCCTGCGTGCAGAGGCTAAAAATAATTACATTTTCACTTCTTTATAAATCCTCATGTCTCCCTCCCTACATTTTTTCTCCTTTGCTACTTTATATCCCCACACATTTCGTTGCTGCGCTACCCGCTAAATTCTATCGTGCCACAACATGATAAGAATAAATTTTCCTCCTCTATATGCTTCGCCCATAGCCATTCTTTTCCACATGGCACTAATTCTTTCTCACATTCACCAAGATAAACTATTTGAGAGGGATTTTTCTTCTCAAACTCTATAAAATTTTCCACAACAAATTTTCTTTTAAACATTCTTTTCAATTCCACCACAAGAATGCTTTTATCATTCACGTGAAAACTCCTAATCTGCAAGTTTTCAGGCAACAAAAAATAATCAGATAAATTTCTTCTCTGAAAATTGATAATGCTCTCTTGGGGAAATGTCATGTGAGGAAATTTATTGACTTCCTCATGTGACCCCCCTCATATTCACCTGCAAATTGCGATAATTTCCGCCGGTAACAGCATACAAAATTCTATATATATATTCAGTGTAAGGTAAAATCTTCTAAACTCAAATGTGATTGACAAGTTTTCCAATTGATTTTTAACAACTTTTTTCATGAAAATTTTCCCGTTCAAAAGGCCAAAAAGCAACAAGAAAAATTCAACGTGAAAACTTTCAAAGTCAATTTAATTTTTTAAATCTCAATTGAAACTTATCTGTAGGAAAATTCATGAATTATTAAAATGTTTTCCCACCACTTTGAGATTCTAAAAAAAAACTATAAAATTCATTCAAAAGAAAGTTTAAAATTCTTACTGATTGAATCACAATAATTCGATAAAAAAAATCCTATGATTCGAGTTCATGGTAAAGTTTATACTGTTTAATGGGCAATTAGAGAAAGAAGAGAAAACTTTGCCTAGAAAATGTTTTGGTGTTGATTTTTGATTTATTTCCAAAAGTTTTAAATGAACGTATGATGGAAATTTTTATGAATTGGTTAAATCATAGTTCAACATGTTATTTTTTCAATAATTTAAATAGAATTACACGTAAAAGCTATTAATTTAGCAGTCCGATTAGTATAGATACTACCTACATTATTTTTTGATTTTTTTTGTTAAATCTGTTAAATAAAATATATTTAAAAATTACATATTTTTAAATGATTAATAAATTCTAATTTCTAAATCACTACTTAAAATAATTTATTAAATGGTAGAATTTTTACAAGAGTTTTTGGAAAATTGCTAAAACGTAAAAGGATTTAATTGGTTAGGATATTAAATTTTATATTTCTTCTTCATTGTAGAATTTATTATTTTTATCTGATTTTATATATTATTTTTAAATCTTTTTTTTAAGGATATAAGAAATTTCAGAATTTTTTTTCTCGATAGTTTATTTAACTTTTGGCTCATCCGTTTTTCATTATTTTTCACTTTGAAAGATTTTTTTTCCTAAATCTGGTTTTATTTTTCAAAATCGGACAAAAGATTGACTTAACCAAAAAAAAAGCCTACTTATAGGTTTTATTGTTAGAATTAACTTAAACACCTTTCACAGATCAGCCTTAAAGTAAAATTATTAATGTTTTACTTTTTATTGCTTTGAACAATTTGTGTTGATAGTTTTTAAAATCTTTTAGATTTATCAAAATCGATCTGCCCTAAATTGAAATTCTTCTTTTCGTATTAAAAAATTGAATTAATTTCAGCTAAAGGAATTTTTCCTTTTTATTAGAATGTTATATCTGTCAAAAAAAAACTTTATTTTAAAATTATTTAAAAAAATAAGAAAAAAACAAAAAAAAATCAAAGAAAATCCGATTTAAGGAATCGTTGCATTATGCGCGCTTTCCAAATATCCTTCCCGAAAAATAAAATCATTTTAGAGTTAATTTTAAGCCACTTTTCCCTACACTATGTCGTGTAAATGCAGAAAAAAATCAATTAACAGCACCAACTATTACAGCAATTATATTGATAGCAATATCAGTGACTCCATTCCATTATTTATCTTGAATTTAGTAAAGGTATAAATGGCAAGCCATTAATGCTTTTTCAACTTTTTCAAATAATCTCCCATAAATTTCCATTTACAATCCATTTTATTCAACTCAAATGCAATATGACTTTCAGGAAATGCGCGCACGTCAATTTCACACAGAGTAGCAATTATTTTGGCATGTGTCCTGACGAAGATATTCACCTGCCACGCTAAAGAGTTGTGGCAGGGAAAATAAAAGGAAAATTTTCATGTCTCTCGGAAGATAGCTCTTGGCAGTGATCTCGTTGGGAATTAAATTGCAAAAACATAAGCTTTTGAGTGTTGAGAATTTGTCACCAAATCCCCCCTCTTACTGAGCTGTACGTACAACACTGTGAGATGAATTGAGCTAATTGTGTTCAATTGATATTTATGTTGGTCCACGATCAAGCATCCAATTAATGACAAACAGCTCCAGATCCCGGAGATTCTCTAACTGTGTGAGATTTTTTTTTAACATTGTGTGGGATGAAAATGATTTTCTCAGCTTGAGAAGGATTTTCCAGGGGATTTTTCCGGGGGTGGCAAGATGAGTGCATTTAGGGGAGCATGGGGAATATGAATGGGATGTCCTGATGATGGAGGATTGTGAGGGGGTTTTAGTGCTCTTTAGTGGCGTGTGACGTCGAGTTGCCCCGAAGTACCTCCCCGTCACCCGAACTCCCAGCCCGATAGCGCATTTAGCCATTCTTGATGATGATTCTGGGTGGTGGGGCGTTCGTCGGTTCTCCGTGGCGAGCGAAAAGCTGGCGGGTCCGCCACTTGGGACTCTGCCGAGGCTGAATATCAGAGTCACTATTTAGTTGAAAGTTGATTTCTTCGGTCGTTATTAGCAAGAGCTTAGAAGGTGAGGTGAAAAAAAATTTTCCCGGTGAAAAGTTTCTTTCCCAAAAGTGAAGAAGAGTTGCTGCTTTGGCACCCTTCTTGCACGCAATTCAAATAAAATCCCCAAGAAAAAAAAATATTATTAATTCTCAAAAGCTCCATTGCAAAGGAAAAATTAATTTTCTTCTGGTAAAATATTCATAAATGAGGAATTTGGTTGTTTCTGGTAAGAAAGTTCCATGAATCACACATTGTGGGTGCCATTTGGTAAATGAAATGATAAAAGTGATTTAAATTGAAATTATTTTTTTGCCATCTGGGGGTATTGGCGTGCCACGAAGTTTTATCAGCAAACCATCGGCATGTGATTTTTGTGGCAAAAATATTTCCCTTTTTCTTAAACACAAATCTTTCATTCAAAGACAAATTCTAGACAAAAAAAAATGTGGTGGCAAAAATAGTTGAAGAAAAATTGAGTGCGATAATTGCATTTGGTAGAGAATTTAGCTGGAAATGCACAAATCCATTGGAAACAATGGGAATTTATTTAATTTCCGGTCAAGGCAACACCGTCAGACCGCGATGCACTTTTCGAGCTGCAATAGAAAACCTGCATTAGGCGCGCGCGATTTCGTAACAAGCGCGTTCTCTGCAAATGTATTAGAGACGTGATTGCAAAAATTTTTATAAATTGCACTGCAAATCCGTGCCATTAGTCATCAACATGTCGCGGATTTGCAAGCACTCTAGTCTCCACATCTCTCTAAATCCCCTCCCTGGCACTTAAATCAACAATATAATATTCTCATTGAAACACTGACTGAGACCCAGGCGAGGAGGCTCCATGGCATTGAGAAAATCCACCCAGAGTGCACTTTTCTCGTTGCGCAATCACCCAGAACTTGGTCGATTTTTCCTCCTGCCGTTACATAACAGCCCCCAAACAAAACCACATCAGCCGGATGTTAGGCGGGCGGTCTCTCTGAGAACCTCCTTTTTGGCACATGACAAAATCCCCCGAGAATTCCTGCCAAGAAAAATCAAAAGCTTCGTTCATTTCCACCTGCGAGGTGTTTTTTCTTCACTCATTTCAAAGTGGTATGAGTGAAAATTCAATTCAAGATAAATATGTTGATTTCTATAGAATTTTGTGGAGAAGGTTTATTGGGAAGTTCGTGCTTTGCAAAAAGGATTTTTTATTAAATTAAGATTTTGAACTGGGAGTTTTTAATAGAGCGGTCCTATATGGGCCTAAAGGACCTAAAGTCTTTAAGGGAAAGAGAAGCATTTAAAAAATTGAAAAAATAGCTAAAAATTTGCAAAAGTAGAAGTTAAAATTACAAATCCAGTCTTAGGACATTTTCAACACAAAAAAAAAGTTTAAAACCTAAGTAGAATCCCTAAAATTGAGCTACTTAGAGCTATCCTTAGAGGCTATTTTTATGATCAAATTTCACATGATTGAAATAATATTTTTAACAACGTTATACGAAAGTTTAGCCTTTAAATAAGTAGAGAGAATTTAATTTTCAAAGAAGTACTTTAGAGATTTTTCTAATTTTTTTTTTCTTTTTTGAGAGTGTGATGCAGATGAAGTATTTTCTGGAATTTAATGCCTAAATAACAATTTTTGTTAAACGACGTTTGCTTTAAAAAACCGTTAAAAAAATGATTGAAATTTTTTTTCACCCTTTGCAAACTGGTGCTTAGGGCATAAATATTAAAAAATAAATGATTTTTTTTATAAAACCGGTAAAAATTGCTAATTAGCTATCGTTATCATTTTATAAATAAGTCGTTAAACGAAAAACTCAAGATGCAAATTAATCGTTACCTGAAACGTCGTTGCACTGTTTCTAATTAACGATATATTGTTCTCTGACGATTTATTTAAGAAAAATGTATTTAAAAAAAATTTAGAAAAAAAATATATCGTTTGACCAAAAAACGATAAATTCGTTATAAGATGAAATTTAAGACTAAAGATCTCTTGTAAAGCGTCGAAGTCCTACAATAATAAATTACTTAAATTTGTTTTATAAAAATCATATATATATATACATAGGTAAATTGTGGTTAAAACCACAATAAAGCCACATTTTCCAATTATATACAGCTTATTCTCACACCGAAGGTCAATTCATAATTATATATTAGTTTGTAATCAGTTCTAACCCACATAATGAAATAATTATTTTATTTTCATTAAAGGAAGAATAAAAAAAATTTAATCTATAGAGTTTTGTACGAATTTCCCAAACAACTCCTCCTTGGATATTACATAAAGTAGCAAATAACAGATAAATTCTCACTGTAACAGAGTTAAAGTTAGAACAATTCTGAAGCCCTGGGAATTGCCGGCCAATTCCACGATTGTGGTTAATCTCGCTGAAAAACAAACGAGATTTATTTAAAGATCCACCGGCCGGGTGTTGAAACAACGAGGAACACATTTATTTAATTTTATTTTTTCCTTGTGTTGCGAAGGAAAAGCTCATCAAAAGCTCAAAGTTGGAAAATTCTTTCGGGTGCCTTGTTACATCGACAAAACATTTCTGGTGTAGGGTTTCTCAAGGCGAAGGAAATCAATAGGGCGGGGGGAGCACGAAGGAAGTTATGTAAGCCATCGTGGGGAAGCTAAAGTTAATTATTCTGTCGGGGATTTTGAGTGATGAAAATTAGAATGTTATAGAGTCAACATTATATTGTGTTTCGCATGGCTTGCAATGTAAATGCAACGTGCAATTTACCGATTAGCACAACTTTTCCCCTTCCACGTAAACCGGAATCGGAGCTTTTGCGAAGCTTTTCACATATCACGCAGTCGCTCTGTGAAAAGTGAAGCAGTTGTGTAAGTGATCGATTTTTATTTTGGACAGAGGCAGAAGATGAGGAATAATTACGTAAGGAATTCAAAAAGATTTTTCCAATTCAATTCGATATATTTTCCTTATTTTATTTGATTTATTTTATGGTTTTAAAAGTTTTATCATTAAAATTATTTCATGGAAATATTATTTTTAAAACAAAATCAGATAAATTAGTTGATTTTTACATTAAAAATAATATTTTTAAAGCAAAATTAAACATTTTTTTTAATTTAAGAATTTTATTTAACGATTGAAATTATGTAAGTTTGTAATTGAAAACTTACATAATTGACTTACATATTTTCAACCGATTTAGTCAATTTTTTAAACCACTTTAGGACTAATCCAGTAATTTATTAATTTTGTATCGAATTAGTTTCCGTTCTATTTCGATTCATGGATTAGTCCTAAAGTGGTTTAAAAACTGACTGAATTGGATTAAAATATTTCATATTAAAAAATATTTTCAAGCAAATGAAATTCTTGTAAGAAAGGTCTTGACGGCATAGCTACCAAAGTTTATAAAAAAAACAAATAAAATTAATTTTTTACAGTAAAAAATAATTTCAAATATACCTACAAAAATCATTTCATTTCCCTACAATTTGAATTTTATTTAAGTACTTGCGCACGCAGCGAATAGTCCACCCCTTTTCGCTGACAATTCAATTATTTTTTCACGTGCTAATCCAATAAACATTTCCATCAATTGCTTTGCAACATGGCTTGATGTAAACAAATATTTCTATCTGCCACAGAAGTGTTCTTATATCTAGATAAATAATCATGCATTGAGAAAATGTATCGAGAAAGGAAAATAAATTCTGCGGAGGGGGGGACCTTGACACTCGATATCGTTGGGGAAATTTTTCTAACGGCAGCAAAAAGAAATTTATATTGAGTCATGCGCCCCGGCATTTCTCTTACATAACGCACACTTCACACAAATATCTTTATGATTCCCCGGGATCGTAAATCAATTGGGGCAAATTAAAAGTGCACGATAAGTTGATAAAAAAAGAGTTGAAATGTTCTTTGGGAGGGAAATGCGTGGAGGTGGGTGATTTTCGTTCGCAAAATGATTTGATTGTGAAGATTCTGCGACCTAGGTCACAATAGAGGTCAAACTGAGTGGAGTTTGGGTTTGCGAGCGTGAGCATTGAAACCGGAAGGAGGTGATTTAGCGAAGAAGGCGAGGAGAAGGTGGCAGAAGAAGCTGCCAATTGGCGTGTTCCTGCGCGCGGGTGGCAAAGAGAATTTCCTGGGTGCAATTAATGCGGATTTTGAGGAAAACCTTCATCACATTCGGACGGCAGTTGACTCACACATACGCGAAGAATTTATGGTAATTCTTCTTATTATGCCACCATAATAATTATTCTTTCGACAAGCCCAAAAGATAGCGGGCGCCTTCACCTATCTCTCCCACCCACTTGTCACACTACCTCGCGGTCCCTTATCAAGTGGAACGATCTAGCTGTAAAAAATTATATATATCATTGTCAATATAGAGCATGATTCGCGTCAATATCTCATCACCTTTTTTGTCATTTCGATAACAAACACCTTACAGGGATGGCAATTGAACTCTTCAAGCCATCACTGCGGACGATCGGCTCTCGAGGAGGAGAATTAATTGCAAAATTGGAAGTTGATACCTCGGCAATTATCGAGGGAGGTGCCAGTCGATTTGGGGCTCAAGTGGATTTCACTTCGATTCTCTGCCTCAGTCTCCAAAACGTCTCCAAATCCTTCCAACACACGCGTTAATTTTGCAAAGTAACAAAAATCTTAAGAGGAAATTTTCTTTTCTCTGTGCCTCTTCGTGAGTTCATTAAACCCTTTTCCCACAATTAGGTGCACCAAAGTCGTCAATATTCTACATTTAAATCTGATTTGTGTGTTTGAGTTTATTTTTAGTTCACGAAACATTTTGTTGTTGATGTTGTGTAAATGCTAACTTTGCGCCACAGCATCCACACAGAGTGATGGCCCCTCTTCTTGTTAACCCTACGCCCACCCACGGGAAAAAAATTTTGTTCCTAAAAGTGATTAAAGTTGTCCGTCAGCAACAGGGTGACACATCCTATCAATCGCGTAGCGTGATTTGTGACTCAAAAGCCATTCATGTACAACATGCCAGATAAAATCTGCTTGGCAAAGAAAGTGGCAAGAGAATAGCAAATTACTTTAATTGCCATGTCACATGTTGCTCGTTGAAAATTCACGAGGATTCGCCATTCAAAAGTAGCCCCTTCCCGTTTGCAATAAACTTTAAAGTCAGAATTTTGTGCAATAAAACAGAAATATCGGGCAGTTGTTAAAATTTATTTGCAGTATGTGCGTCATTGACGGTTGGCATGTGATATTTTTGAATAAAATTGAATTTAAAATTTGACATTTATTCAATACATGTCAGAATTCTCTTAACTATATTAAAATGATTGATGAAATGCACCGAAAGCACGTTTGAAAGCTTAGTTGCAAAAATTCTAAAATTATAAATTTAACCATTATTCAATAAATTATCCTTAAAGTCTTTAAAGCAAAAAAGTGGAAGACGTGAGAAAATTAATCATTCAAAGCGCCCGAAAATTCTCACAAAAGTCGGTTGAGTGTTAAATACGTCACACATGCAATTAGTATTAGAAATTGACTTTTCATTATGAGATAAATTTGAAGTGACACCATATCAGTTATTAGATGATAAAAATAGAAACTCTATCTTCTCAAGAGTGGTCATACTTGAGACAACAGGCGGCCTCTAATCGAATTAATAATCAAAAGATATTTGCAAAATTACTCCCATGGGAAATTTGAAATGAAATTAATTAATTTTAGAATTATTTTCAATGGTCTAAAACGTCTAAAATAGTGTAATTTAAGCTCTTAGTCAGTTTAATTTTTCAGTAAAAATTGAAAATTGTACTGCCCAGGATTTATTTTTATTAGTAGAACATAATTTACATAAGGCTCGTTTTTCTTGAGTTGATACCTTCTCTTTAATTTAATAGCAAATAAATTATTAAATTTTAGGTAATTTTTAAAATATTTTGCTTAATGTTTTCTAAACAATTTCTAAAAGAATTTAAATTGAGTTCTTCTAAAAATTAATCTTAAAAAATGTTGAAATAGAGAGATTTATTATTCTTATAAGCATTAAATTGTAATAAATTTATTTCTAAATATAAAAATTAATTTTTTGGTCAGTAGTTCATTTTTTTTTAAACAGAAAACAAACAGAGTTATAAAATTCAAATCCAAAACATTTTTTAAGAATTCATTTTCTTTTGTAATTTTTGTGGAAAATTGAAAATAGATATTTTCAACTGCTTTTTTCGCGACGTTTTGAAGTCCAATTTCCATTTTCATCAGGTCTTTTTAGATTTAAAAAAAGAAATATTTGTAATTAAGCAAATTGTTAAAGAAAAAAAAAGGATATGGGCTTTTCTCTAAATAATTTAATAAATTAATAGACTAAAATCCAAACTAAAATCAGACTAATTCTTCGTCCTTACTGGAGCATCAGCCAAAGAGACGTTGCATTAGTTGTAACGCATCCTTACAAATTTTACCTGAGCTTTCGACGCTCCTTTGTGTCTTCTGTTCAAAATTGTAAGGATGCATTAGAACTGATACACTGTGTCCTTGATTGATGCTTCCGTAAGTAAATACGTAGTCTTGCATTTGTCTATTAACATCTCTCAATTAAATTTCAGTAATTTAAATCCTTGAGAAATCATCAAAATCAATTTTAAAAAATCTTACTTCGTTTCAAAATTCGCAATGTAATGTAATTATATGCATTACAGTGTATAAATAACCACCCTCAAAGCTATGAAATCACTCCTATATTATCAACCAATGTATTTTTGGAATCCTTTTCGGTGCCACCCTGTTCTGTGGCCGTGTGGCCTCCTTGTTAGCTATTGTTTCGGTTCCCTATTGTTTGCTATATATGCCCACCCCTGCACACTATCCCACCCCATGTGAGCGTGCGACTGTTTTTGGCGTGCGGCGGGCCCGGGGTGGCGTCCTGCCGACCCGGTGCCGATGTCTGCCGACAGTTGGCAGCACACACATAGGGGTGCGACCGGCGCCGCCGCTGCGTCTTCCCGGCGGTTCGCACTCTGCCGCAACCCCTGCGCCAATGTGGAACACTGAGCACAGCGGAAGGACACGGTTGCCACCATTTTAGCCCAAGGAAGGACAGTGAACGCCCGACCG
Source organism: Lutzomyia longipalpis (assembly GCF_024334085.1). NCBI lineage: Eukaryota > Metazoa > Arthropoda > Insecta > Diptera > Psychodidae > Lutzomyia > Lutzomyia longipalpis. The sequence goes on along the minus strand of NC_074709.1, from coordinate 18,323,084 downwards.
GCGATTTAATCGACAACCCCCTTGAACTTGAGTTCATCGGCTCCGTGTGTGCAAAGCTTTTCTTCTAATACGTTTTCCCAACGCCCGTAAAAAAAATATCGGTTTACGCGCCCCGGTGCCAGTGATCCGTGTAGTGTTTGTAATTGCTTCTGCAACACCCATTTCAATCCCCCAAATCACTTTGCAATCTTCATTTGCAACCGCACCCCCCTCAATAAATTCATCTGTGTGTAGCTCATCTGTGTGCTCAAGTGAACGAAAAGAATCCTTTTTCGTGATCCTTGAAAAATTAAAAAAAAGACCAAGTGTGTGACACTCCCATGCAATGCTAATAAGCAAATAAGGACGCGGAAGGACATTCGAGAGGCACAGATAAAATTAGAAAGGAAAATTTGTTGCTACCAACCCCCTGTAGTGGACAAAAAAATCAATTGAGCACCGTGAAAGGAGACGCACAAAATTTCATAAATATTTTAAGGGAATCTCTATAAATAGCTGGGTGGGAGGTGATCCTGACGCGCCCTGCTTTTTTTCTCAACACCCCCCAGACACATCGGATCAATAATAATCCCCACACCCCCACATCATCGCACCCTGTGTGGAGTGTTGTTCATGTTTTTGAATATTTAAAACGACAAATTGTGATCCGATAGACTCGAAAAAATTGTCCTCTTTAGCAACCACCGTGTTGGAGGGACGAGACCAATTTAATTAAGTATTTAAGGATACTCACTGAGGAAATTGCAGAGACCAAAAAAAGACCATCCAGAGACGGAGATAAATACATATACATACATATATATTTTTTTGGAAAGTGTAGAAGTGAGATAGAGAGAGGAAAAGTGAGGAGAAAATTTTGGTGAAAATGGGCGGGTGTACGTCGAAGGAAAAAAAAGATAAAACGGCAGACAATGGAACAACCGGCGGAGCAGAAGGGTGTGTATCAAACTCGATGGTTTTCTTGGCGAGGTAAGTGCGGCATTGAGAGCGGGACCCCGAAAATGCCGCACCGGAACATTTTCTTTTATTTCTTTTTATTTTAGTTTTTCTTTTTACATTCCAATTTGTTGCTGATGGCTTGGAAATCAAAAGAATTTGCAAGAAAAATCTATATTGGTCTTGGAAAATTTTAAGAATTCGCTAAAAATATTTTTTTAAATGTGAAAAAGGATTTTTAAACAGAAAAAAATAAAAGCATTGACATCACAGAGAGATTAATTAGTCGGTTAAATAATAATTATCTCTGTTCATTAAACATTTAATTCCACAATTTATTTGTTTATATTATTTTATTAAAAATTCATTTTAATTTTAATTGATTTCTGTTTCCCTGACAGACATGAAAAATTATTTTTTTTTATCAAATTTAATTAATTTTCCATTCAAAATAAATTGATAAAGGTAATTAAACTTTTCCTTTTTACATAATTTTTTTTTAATATTCGAAATTAATTTAAAAATCATTTTATTGTTTAAAAAAAGAAGATTTCAATGACGTTCTTACATCAATTATTTCAAAGTGAATTCTTAAAACTTTCATAGGAATTCAGAGTGTAGATTTTCCCGCGCTTTTTCAACTGATCGATGTCTATTATTTTGCCTTTTAAGCTGAACGTAAAGGAAAATTGTAATTTTAAAAATTCTAGATTTAAAAAATTTATACAAATTTTAGATTTATTAGGGTAAAAAAAATATTTAAATGAATGAAAATAACAAAAATTAACGATTTTGTTGAACATTGAATTGAAACGACCCGCAAAACCAACAGGAAGGGATGAAAAGGGAAGGAAGAGCAGGAAGGGTCGAGCGGGAAGGAAGGGCACGCAGCCACAAAGGGGATGATGATCAAGAGGGGTGACAAATTTGTGCAGCTGCGCCAGGAATCACATCAGAAATATCATATTCGATTAATCATTGGTTGTCGGAGGGTTTGAAAGCGCACACTGTCTTCGCAGCATAAATTCATGCTGCTGCTGTGTGCTATATGTTAATGATAAGCGAGATCCTACTTTTCCTATTTTATTTCACATTCTGCACGACTTATCGATTGCCATACGCACCCAGAAATTTCCATCAACATGCCAAATGAAAATCAACAGACGAATTGTAATTAAAAGTTTCCCCAAAAGACACATTTTTGCGGGGTGGGTTTTGCGTCGTTTTATTTTATAAAAGTTTGACAAATAAATTAAACTGAGGGAGGGGTTGTACTCTTTTAATGTGAAACATGAGGATTTTTTTTATCCATTCACTTTTGGCTTTCAACTGGGAATGGGGTATTGCCAAAGGGGATGAACTTATGGAATAATTTATTTATTTTTTTTATTTTTTGTTAGATAATTTATATTAGCCAGCGAAAAAGTCTTTCTTTTAACTTACTGATAAAAACGGAAAATTGACAAAAAAAGTTATTGAGTTAAAATTTTCTATTCTAAAAAAAAACTTTAGAATAAATTAACCAAAGGACTTTATTTATGATCTCAAATCGGTTTGAAACTCATTTATCATTTTAAATTAACACATCTATTTGTTGAAATGAAACTTTAATCAAAATATCTCTTAAAATAGATCTTCTGTGGGGGAAAGGGAAATGTTGTTCTTCACTTTTCAAGAAGTAATCCAAAGAACTCTTAGTTATAAGAATAATAAAAGGATTTTCTCAGTCTCTAAATAATTCATATAAAATGCAATTTATGCATTAAATGAAGAAGACAAAAAGAACCCCCGGAAAAGACTTTTCTTTTGTCTGCAGTGGCAAATTGAATAAGGACTCTCACCCCTTGTTTACAAGGAAAATTTACAAACTGTAAAAGGATATTTTGCGCTCGGAGAATGCAAATAAATGTTGTGTGAATAGTGCCGGGAGAAAATTGATGAATATTTTCTTTGCAATGAGCTTGGGACACGCAATGTGGGGAGGCGAGACAGCAAGTTCCATGTCGCCATAGGGGTGGGGCTTTATCCAAGACTAATTTGTGTGCTTTTTTTCGGGGGTTTTTCAGGAACAAATCCGACACCATGGTTGATGCTGCAACTCTTGAGAAATTGGAGGCTGGATTCGCCAAGCTTGCCGCTTCTGATTCCAAGTCTCTCCTGAAGAAGTACTTGACCAAGGAGGTCTTTGATGCTCTCAAGACCAAGAAGACACCATCCTTTGGATCCTCTCTCCTGGACTGCGTCCAATCTGGTGAGATTCTCCGTCATTTTTCATCTCATTCAAACTCAGATTATAAAAAATAATATTTTTTCGGGTGTTTGCCCTGAAATCTTATCAAAAACCCTCAAATGACTCTCTCGATAAGACGTTTCAATACAAATTGTTTGTATTTGATTTTACTTTATCAATTAAATAGTACAAATTAATTTCTGCGGCAATTTCCAATGGCACGAGGAAATTAATGATCAACTTGCACGCATGTTTATCTCCCATTGAGTTCAAATTTTGTCAAGATGCCAAAAGCCATTAAAGTTCTTTATTTAAATATTTAGTTAGACTATTACATTTCACTTTTGCCCTGCACGAAAAACCATCAATTCTTTTCCATTTGAGCTAATACAGAAGCCTGGAAATGGATAGACAAAAGATGTCTCTGAAATTGTTATTTAAAAAGAATTTATTTGAATGTCTTTATATAGTTTTCTTTTCTTCGAAACGAGATCAATTAGTTTTAAAACCAGAAGAAAACCGGAAAATTGTTCAAAAGTTCAAGGAATTAATGGAAAATTTTCCTTTTCCTTACAGGATTCGAAAATCACGATTCTGGTGTCGGAATCTACGCTCCTGATGCCGAGGCGTACTCCGTGTTCTCTGACCTCTTTGACCCCATCATTGAGGACTACCATGCAGGCTTCAAGAAGACGGACAAGCACCCCCCACGCAACTTCGGTGATGTCGACACGTTCGGCAATCTCGATCCCGCTGGTGAGTACGTGATCTCCACCCGTGTGCGCTGCGGTCGCTCCATGGAGGGCTACCCCTTCAACCCATGCCTCACAGAGGCTCAGTACAAGGAGATGGAGCAGAAGGTCTCCTCCACCTTGTCCGGACTCGAGGGTGAGCTCAAGGGCAAATTCTACCCACTCACCGGTATGGAGAAGGCAGTCCAGCAGCAGCTCATCGATGATCACTTCCTCTTCAAGGAGGGCGATCGCTTCCTCCAGGCTGCCAATGCATGCCGCTACTGGCCCAGCGGACGTGGCATCTACCACAACGATGCCAAGACTTTCTTGGTCTGGTGCAATGAGGAAGATCACCTTCGTATCATCTCCATGCAGATGGGTGGTGATTTGGGTCAGGTGAGTTTGATTTAAAATTTTCCAGAAGCCTCATAAATGATCTTAGAATCAGCTAAATGGGCTTAAAAATTTCATCTATAAACAATCAAGATCTTTTAGTAATTTTTATCATTTTTATTTATTTAAAGAAATTCTTATTCTTTTAATACAAAAAAATGAAAACTCCTTCGCAAAGTGTTCATGAAAAGCTGAAAAATTCATATTTTCCATCGAGATAGAGCAAAATGATCTGAGAAAGGGTTGTGGGGCAAAAAATTTCCTATAAGAATGACCTCTCGGAAAAATATTCTTGTCTTTTGGGAATCCTGCAGGTTAAGATATATCCAAAGTTTTCCTTTAATTATCAATTAATTTAAAAAATAGAATTTTTTATAAGTCTCACAGCTTGGTATTTGCAGGGACATAAAACCTAAAAAACAATGTTAAAAAAATTTTGATAAGTAAAACAAAAATTATGGAAAAAATCAGAATCATAAAAAATCCAAATTAACTGAAAAGGAATTTATTTGTTTCTGTATGGAAAAATCCTTCATTCGAGACAATTTGGGACAGGATAATTTGATAAAAGATAAGAAAAGAGTAAAAAATCACAAAAAAGATTCCTATTCCCTAATTTATTGGGAAAAACGGAAAGATATTTGCTCAAAAATACAAACATTGACGTCATTTCTTCAAAAAGAAATATTTTTTAGAGTTTAACGGACTTTTCAAATCTTTAACAAATTCTCCTTTTTTTCGTAGGTCTACCGTCGCCTCGTAACGGCCGTGAATGATATCGAGAAACGCATTCCCTTCTCCCACCACGACCGGCTTGGCTTCCTCACGTTCTGCCCCACCAACTTGGGCACCACCATCCGCGCCTCTGTTCACATCAAGGTGCCAAAGCTGGCGGCCAACAAGGCTCGCCTGGAGGAAGTTGCCGGCAAGTACAATCTGCAGGTGCGCGGTACCCGTGGTGAGCACACCGAGGCCGAGGGTGGCGTCTACGACATCTCCAACAAGCGCCGTATGGGTCTCACGGAATACGATGCCGTCAAGGAGATGTACGACGGTATTGCTGAGCTCATCAAGATCGAGAAGAGCCTGTAAAGACATCCAAAGACGCGCCCAGATTTTTATTTTGATTTCGCATCTTGAAAGTCAGGACAAAAACTGTATTTCTATTTGCTATAAAGTAACTACTCTTTTTTTTTTTGCTGTAAAACACTAACTTTCAACTAAAGACGTGGATGTGGAGAACACTCGCAGCATTTCATCGTATAAACATCTTTTAAGATTTCTCTTTCATTTTGCAAAACTCCACCAACTTTTTACAAATTACATTTTAATTCACCTTTTATTTGCAAAGAACATCCGCAATAAAAAACCAAAAAATGTAGCGTAAAATAAAAATGAAAGGAACAGCAAAATTTTCATTTTATTTTCACATTTTTTCGTTTCTTTTTTGGTGTTTTACATAGGTCAGCAGCATTAGATTTAATTTTCCTTCTTTTAGGCTTTTTTTTCTGTAAAGGATCATCACGTAATAATATTCTCATTTTAGCTAGTTGGGACAGAATTTGCTCCCTTTAGTCAGAAAAAAAAACAAAATAAATTGTGGTTTTAGAGAGCAGAAAATTAGCAAGACACAGAGTTAAATGAATTTTAATCTTAAGACATTTAATGGAAAGTGAGATATTTTCGATTTATTCGGCTTCTTGAATTTCTAGTCGTAAAGAGCATTGTGAAACTCATGGCAATGGATAGAATTGAACGCGCAGATGTGGGGAGACGCGCGACCGTTTGATCGGCAAATATTCAATGCACAGCCAAAAAATTGATAAAAGATAATTTTTTGAATGACTACAGTCAGTTGTTGATGAAGATACCAAAATGGAATTCTCAATAAAGTCACTAAGACAGAGAAAAAAAAACTAAAGGCTTTCATTCAATTTCCTTTTATTTCATAAAAAAAAGGTTTTAAAAAAATCTTTATTTTTCTTTTCTTCTTAATAATTTTGCGAATTAATGAAAGTTTGTCCATCTGACGGTTTTGAAAATTTTAAAATTCTTTTCGATGTTTTATCCGAGACGCAAAATGTAGGATTTAGTGGAGGCAAGCACGTGTGGAGAAACTATTGAAACATCGAATAATTTAATGTTTTGGAATGTTCCCAATATTTCATAGAATATCGAAGACTCACATTGAAGCATATTCGATGTTTTATCAGAGACGTAAACATAGAAATTTGTAGACTATCTAAAGAGAAACCAAAATGATAAATCGACGTTATTTTTTAGCTTGTTTCCTTTGACGTATACGCAACAGAAAAATAATTTGCGCTTCGACTCGATGTTTTAATGTAGAAAAAGAAACAAGTGGAAAGCACAATACAGTAAAATCATTAATTGTTTTAATTACATTTCTTGAGAAAAATAAAACATTTCATACCCACAAGTACACAAAAAATTAAAAAAAAAAATAAATAAAACATCGACATTATGATCATAGAATGTGTCTTAACTAATTATCAAAGACACTTCGATCGTAAAGAGTGGGTAAATGGAGTTTTGGAGACTTTTTTGTCTTAAAAAAAGTAAAAAAAAAACCTTTTTTATATAAAAAATCAAGATATTTTACAGAAAAAAAAAATATTAAAGAAATATTGATTATGCAAAATAAGTAGAAATTACTTTCATTTGAATTTCATTTGAAAGCTCAAGAACTTTTTAAATAGGATTTATTATCGGATTGAAGAGTAATTTTTCAACACTCCGGTATGACTTTTCCCACATCATTTATTCCAATTAATTAGGTAATGAATAATTTTTGTTTATTATTCCCAGAAATAAAAACATTTTTGTTTTAATTAAATTTCAAGTACAATTTATTTTCACGGTGAATAAAATGTGTTACAATTCTTTTTGACAAGTTTTTTTTTTCAATATGATTACCATACATTTTTTTGTTTAATAATTAGTAAAAGATCATTGTAAGAAAATTTGCAAAAATTGATTTTTTCTTTCAAAGTGAAAAATAAAATATAACTTGATACGGAGATTAAAGAGCAAATATATTTTCAGTATTAATAGAAAGAGCTCCTTAAAATCTCCCTAAAGACACGTGAGAAAAACACTGTGGCATTTTGTAAATAACTTGTATTAAGTTTTTTTTATCTTTGCAAAGATTCTTTTTTTTTCAGCTGAACTTACTTCATTAATATTCTACTAAATAAGAGTTTTCAATTCGGTTTGTGAATTTATTCCCTCATCTAAAGGCACATTTATTCAAAAAAGAAAAAGTATTTAATATCGTATTGAGTTTTTACTTTATAAATCTGGATCTTGTTGAAAAATTTTAGCACTTTTTGAGTTGAAATGGCTCGAACGTTGGCTTCTAACACGTTTTTTGTTTTAACTATTTATCAGCTACACTAAAAGATTTTTTCATTTGAAAACATCCACAACTGGCAAAATTTGGGATAAGTTGTTAATTGTACGACCTTAAAGAGAAAAAAAAGGCAGAAAAATATTCTTTTTTATTATTAAGAGTAAAAAATATATATATCTCTCTATTTGACAACAAATCTCTCTCAGAGGTTTTTTTTTTTATTTTATAAATGATAAAAAACAAACAAAATAATATAGGCGCTATCAGAGATGTTTGGGTGATGTTAAAAATTTTTGGGAATCAATGACTAGTTATCCACATAATGTTCTGAAGAAAAAAATGAATTTTTTCATTGAAATTATTGAGAAATCCTTCAAGAAGAAGCTCCCAAATTAATCCGAGATTTCTTAAAGGTGTTTCATGTGCGCAAAATAATAAAATAAACTAAAGAAGAACATTTTAGAGAACAAAAATAAATGAATTATTAAGTGTTAGACACTTTTTGTTGATTTTTTTTTGCACCACTTTAGAACACAAAATTTAAAGACAAAAGGCAAGGGCAAGAAATGGGACCGCAAGATGAAGTGTGGCGCACGATTTCGATGCCCTAGTGAGGCACACAGGAGGGGACAGGGGTGGATGTTACTTTTGGTTTCTCTATAATTTCTCTACATAGTTCCCCGGGAAGGTTCCGAAGCATCCTGTCCGCTGGGATGTGCCCACAAACCAGCCGTCATCGCACTTTTCCAGCACATACACAATGTCTCCTTCCTCCATTTCCATTTCATCTGGATTCTGTGGGCGGTATTTGTAGAGAGCACGGTAGCTGGAAATTAATTAAAAATAATTTTAAAAGGATGTCCCATAATTGTTTGGACGGATTTCATGCATTTAATTTTTTTTCTTATGAGTTAAACTCTAGAATAATTTGAGAAAAATTTAATGTGTTGATGGAATTTCATTAAAATAATGCAAAAAAACATAGGAATTCTTTAATTTTAAAGGTGTTAATCCATATCAGTTCATTGTACTACATTTAAGAAAAAAGGTACTTCGTTGATTTTGAATGTATTTTAATTTCATAAAAAGCTTTTGTTTTCAAAAAAAAAGTCAAATTAATTAGTTAAAAAAAGTTTTTAGAACTTTTTACACGAAATTTTAAGAAGTTTGGTTGAAAATTAAATTTTCTAGACAATTTTGAAATCATATTCCGCAAGGACTCCGCAAAATGCCTGTACAAATCTGAGTTAAAATTATTAACTTTATCCTGCATATCCTTTTGAGAAAATTTAGAGGAAAACTAAAGGAATTAGAGGCAAATTTTCTTTTGATTTTTCCATTAGAATGTCCAAAGAAGAATGAATTTTTTTAAAAGAATTTTGAGGGTAAAAAATTAAAAATTTAGAACTAGGTATACAATTTATTTAAAAAATATTTTCAAAGAGAATTTATTTTAAATAGAACTTTATTCATTTTAGGTTAGTCTTTTACCACTATCATTTGAAAGTAAAAAAGTCAGACAAGAAAAATATTATTAAAAACCTTTAAACTTATCAGGAAAACTAAAACGATCTTCCAATTTTCATTAAAATTCACAAAAAAAATGCGAAAGCCACGCTCATGTTGCACTTCGTATCAGTTTTTTTGTGTGAAGCATATGCTCTGAATAATGATATATTTTCTATTAGGGGAGGGCGGGGCTAATAAAGTCACTTAAGGGTTTGGAAAAAGCCGAAAATATCATATTTCCTAGCTAGATAGAACAAAATGATCTGAGAAAGAGTTGTAGGGCAGTAAATTTCCTAAAGAAATGAGCTATACATGTCGCTTTATCTGTTTGGGAAATATTATATTTTGAGCTTTTTCTAGACCCTTTAGTGACTTTTTTAACCCCGCTCTCCCCTACTTTTCTGGATTTTCTTAAGTTAAAATTGGTTAAAATGGGATTTATTTTAATATTGTCAATGCATTTGTTCTCGTTGTGGAGAAACTGACAAAAAAACAAATTATAAAAAAATGATCAGCAGTAGATCAATGATGCATTTGCTTCATATACAAAGAACGAAAATTGAAGTTAAATAAAGAATAAAATCTTTTCTATATTTTCGAAACTGAGTTTAGTTATAAAAAAAAAGCATGGTTGAAATTTTTTTTAGCTTTCCCGGATACTTAAATAATTCTCTATCTCTCTCTTTCTTGCCATGTTAAATGCCAAGAGAAGCTTAAAATGAATAAACTCATTTAAGAATTTTTTGAGCGAATAAACCATTTTCCCATGTTTTCATCCTTTAAAAAATCTCCTATTTCTGAGAAAGAAGGGAAAATTTTCTTTAATAAAAAAGCTAAAATTTTCCTCTATTTCAAGCTAAAAAATGATTTTTGTGCTCTTTTCTTTTAAATAAAAGAAAATTGAATCAAAATATTAAAATTAAATTCACATAACAAATAGCGAATTTTCCAGAGACATTAAATCTTTTGAAAATTTATAATCTTGAAGTGCTTTAAGGAAAAGTCCCAATTAGTTATTTTTAGATTCCTCCCTATGAAATTAATCAATCATCTCAACTTACGGTATGGGATCAGAATTGGTATCCACGTGCAGCACCTCCGTCTTCTTCACCGTCTTCATTTCGCGTATGACGCCGTTCTCGCCCACAACGGGCGCTTCGAGCTCAAAGCGCGTCTCGCGTGTGTACGGTGTGATTTCCTGCGTGGGTGTGATGAGGGAGTGCGCTGCCGGCGAGCCCACGGGCTTACTCAGCACCATGTGTGCATCCTCCGATCCAATGTCCGTGAGAACCTCCACATAGGCCACGGGGAAGATGCCCTTTCGATTGGCAACGCGCCCCTCGAACCAATTATCATCGACACGCCGTGTCAGCTTGACCAGCTCCCCCTTGTTCAGCGACAACTCAATCGCACTCTGGGCATTGAAGTTGTACTTGGCTCTCGCTTGACCCTCTGCTGGCTTGGGCTTCGGCGGGCACCGAACACCGTCTTTGGATATTATCTGCAAAGACACGAGACAGAGAAAGTTGTTATCGCTTTCGGTGCGTTGGACTTTCATTTGGAGCCACACACACACCGCCTTGGACGCTTCTTGTGACCCCAACTGATCTGACACGCTCAATCATCTCTCATGAGACTCTTGAGGATTTCTCCGCGCACAGTGAGTTTGCCCCGTGCGATCTTGCAATTACAACTTCAGGGGTCTCACAGGTGAAAATTTGCACCTCAGATCATTTCTCTCCAAGCAAGTCCCCAAATTAATAAATTAAACTCGAATAACTTTTTGTTAAACAACATTTCCTCGATTTTTGCTACATACGTAAAGGCCAATAAATTTCACTCGGCGCGCGCGATCTTTGTAACATACGCAAACATCATCGCGAGGAAGATCATCACGCAATTACTTTTCATTTCAAATTCATAGACAAGTAATTGTTTTTAGTATTTTTCTGCGCCATGTGAACCCTTCCTCTCAATCTTCTCAATCTCTTATGCAATTTCTCGCATTGTTGAAACATTTTGCAAATGCGGGAAAATATCTTAACCTGCCGCATAAAAGAATCGCCCATCATTTTATGGAGAAAAAAATTATAATCATGCGGGGAAATAAATATTTTTTTCCTTAAAATGTTGAGAAGAATTTTGTAAGTCGAATCACGGAAAGGGGGTTGAGAAATTCAAGTCTGTGAATGCAAGATTAATTTAGAATAACTACGTATCGTGCTTTGTTTATGTTGAACAATGTTTTGGATGTGGAAACATTTAGCATGGAACATTTCTATATAATTTATGTCTAAATTGGAAAAGGAATTTTCCTCAAATAATAAGATTTTTTCCTTAAACTACATACTTAACTAAAATTTGATGAAAAGTTTGTTTGAAATATTCCTGAAGTTAGACATTTTTTTTGTTAAATAATCTAGAAAAGCTAGAAAAGTAAATTCTCAGTCAATATTCTTGAAAACAGTTTAGTTACAGTTGCAAAGGAAAATTCTTCTTTTGAAAGAACAATCTAGACTCGGTTAGTCTTGTAAAGGATGAAAAAAATTAATATGAAATCGCAATAGAAACTTCCCATTTTCAATTGACATCAATAGGGAATATTCGGTTAAAATTTGACGAAAAATTGAAAGAATGACGTCACTTTTGTATTTTTTTTATCTCTTTTAATGTATAGGAGAACGTGGCCCAATTCCGACCTCCAAAGGTCCGCGCAGAATGTGAAAAAATGGTATAAAACAAAAAGCAATATTCTTAAATTTGGTACCATTTTAAAGCCCATTTAATGCTCTTTTTACTCCCATAACTTAATACATTTAAAGTTTTATCACTTTGTAGTAATAGCGGATTGAAAAAGGTCGAAGGAGGTCGGAATTGGGCCATGTTTCCCTATGTGAAGTAGAGATTCATTGTTAGAAATTACAAAATCATCAACGAAGCATCAGAAGAAATCTTTCGTGCATTAAGAGATAAAAAAAATGAGAAACTGACGTCATTGTTTGTATTTTGAACAAATATTTTACGACTTTTCACAACCATTTTATTGGAAATTTGGAAGTCTCTTTGGCGATTTCTTATTCTTTTTAGATCAAAACGATTAATTATAGGGGAGAGCGGGGTTAAAAAAGTCACTTAAGGGTTTAGAAAAAGCTCAAAATATAATATTTCCCAAATAGATAAAGCGAAATGTATTGCTCATTTCTTTAGGAAATTTACTGCCCTATAACTCTTTCTCAGATCATTTTGTTCTATCTTGCTAGGAAATATGATATTTTTGGCTTTTTCCAAACCCTTAAGTGACTTTATTAGCCCCGCCCTCCCCTACAAAATTAATCGTTTCCTGAATTGTTTCTTCGAATCGAAAATTTTCCCATGCAAAAGTGAGTAAACTCCTTTAATTTTAAAGTTCATAAATTCTGTTTTTAACTGAATTGGTTCGAATTTATGAAAATATATTAATTCAATGATTTTTTGTGTTTTATGGAAATCCAGATTAAACCATTATTCTCCAATTATGCTTAATTAAACTAATTTAAGATATTTATCAGAATCAGGATTTTTTTTAATAAATTATAAATGTCAAAAAGAAGATTTTTTTTTACAAAGTAGCAAATATGTATGCTTATTCGTGTGTTAATAAAATAATCAATAAGATTGTGAAATAAGAAATGTGCTGGAAAATCCTTTGAAGTATTTTCCTTCAATGTTGAATTTGTATTCCTTCCTCATAAAAGGATTCTTTCATCATTTTCAATGGATATCTATGCATAAATTAAAAGAAGTTAAGTGAAATGGAAATCAAACCCCATGGCACATTTTTCACAATCTACAATGACATTTTTCTCATAATAGTTTTTTCTTCTTATTCCATAGAAAGATTTTCCAATCAAGTCTCACAATCCTCTTTTCATCCTGGACTCATCTCCAACACTTAGTCCGGGGGAGGGGGTGTCTTGACGGCTTTTTAATAACACTACTGAGCAAGATTTAAAGGAAACGACGCCTCTCGCGTAAGCTCAAAAGCTTCCGCTTCGGGAAAGATTTATTGGAAAAATGAAGAAATAATTTTCTTTAAGGGATTGTTTTTCGCCAAGATAAGGGAGATTAAGAGCGTTTTCTTAAATTAAAGTCTACGATACAGAAAATTAATGATTTAATGCTGAATGTGAGGAAATTTTTAGTTCTAATAAAAAAAATACCTAATATCTTTTTCTTAGATTTTTAAAAGTAGCCATAAAATAAAATTCATAAAAATTTACAGAAAAAGATTAAAAATTAAATTTTTACCTCGACATAGTTGACCGGCAATAGGCCCAGCATAGCGTTGTGCTCCCCCTCATACCAGTTCCTATCGATTTGGCGTCTTATGTAGATGATGTCGCCTTTCTTGAAAGAAAGTTCCCTTTAGGAAGAGCAAGAAAAAGTCGTTAGAAGGATTTTTATAAAATAGATTTATGTAGTCGAACTTTCATGCTTACCTTGCAGATTGGCCCTGGAAGTTGAAAAGTGCTCTTGCAACAGTCCTAGGTAGGAGTTGCTTGTGGTAGTCCTCATCTAGAAAATCGTCGAATCTATTGAGCGGTACTGGAGACTTCTGATTTGGATGCGTATCCGTGTGACGACGATTGCTCATATCCTGCAATTCCTGCAGATACTTCCTGCGCCTCTCCTCCTGGTACAGCTTCTTCATCGTTTCCGCTTGACGCCTCGCCAGTTCCTCCTCCGGAATTGGATCTTTGAACTCATAGCGAATCGGGCTGCGATAGTGGATGTTTACGTCTGTCTCCACGTACCGACGCGGTGATTCTTCGGGGGCAAAAAAAAAAAAACAGAATATCCATTTACAAAAATTGCCTGATAAATAGCATTATTTTGACCTCTCAAAATTTATCATTGGCAAAATATTCCCACCACGAATGCAGAGAAATCAAAATAAATTAAAGTCCATAAAATAAACGAGCACTCTGCATTGCTGATGCCAATGATTTAGAGGAGATAAAAAAGGCCCAGTGAGAGAGAAGCGACAAAACATTGGCCATATTTGCTCGCGCGGAAAAACTGAAGGTTCTCCTCGGATTTTCTTTGCTCAACAGCAACAATGTGAATCAATGCTGGGTGGAAGAAACTTCAAGAGTCCCATTAAAGTGTAATATGAAGAGGTATTTGCTTGCACGTAGTACGCGAAGAAAAGTTCACAACAATTTCCAGTAAAATCATAAAATGCGATTTAAAGTTCGTCAAATCGTAAACAAAAAAGGCGCATAGTTGGAGTAGATATATTTTATTGTGTAAAACATCGGATTATGAGAAAAGTCTCAGAGAAACGCAAAGAACTGAGTATAGAAGAAAATTTACCTTCGCAATTTATATGAAGAATATTTTAATTTAGAATGCAAGAAAGTATCAAAATAGATTAAAGAAAATATGAAAATGAAAAAATTTCAATTAAAATGAGGAGTTTATTGACTAAGATATATAGCTGGGTAACTTTAAAAATTTGCGACATCAAATTTTTATTTATTCTTAAATGATAATTTCTTAAAAATAGAAAAAAAGGATTATTTTAAGACAAAGAAAAACTCGTAATTTAAGTTTCTCTATGAAAATACCTAAAAACTAACTTTTAATAGAATGACAAATTCAATTATTAAAATTTTGTAAGGTTCCTTAATTAGGCATGTCGATTTTTTAAAATAAATTAATAAAAAAAATATTCTTTAATTTGAAATCTAAAATTTTTGCAAAAATAAGTTTTAAATAGAGATTGTTTTTGATTCTAATTTATTATAATTATTTTTGTTTAATTTATATTAGGAACTAATTTAAAATGTATAAGATTAAAAAAAATTATGAAAAAAAAAAAATATAAAAAATCAAATATTTTTAACGTAATTTGAGAAAAAAATAAGCAGTGAGGTAGAACAACTCTAAAAATAGTTTTCTGTTTGTTTTTTTTTCTTTTTCTTTGTACTGTTAAGCAAAATAATTAATGGAAAAACTAAAAAATAAAATAAACAACCAAAAAATGTTTATTAGGCATAAACTTGAAATATGAAAAATTATTAAAAATCATTTATATTACTCTGATTTAACTGTTATATCATTCTGTTTAACTGTGTTATCATTCGTAAGCTTTCATGTAACTTAACTAAAGCTCGTAGGGTGTGTTTTATGATTCACTTAACATAAAATTATTTAATCAATTTGTTTTAACATTTTCAGATAGCTATTATAGTTTATTTTTCATTATCAATAACCCTTTCTAAGTTATCAAAATTTTTTAATATAAGCTTTAAATTTATAGTTTAAATTATTAATCTTAAATCGTTATGAATTAGCTCAAAAGTGGGCGTGGTTTGATCTGCTTTTTTTCTTTCCAAATATGTAGTAATTTTTTCTCATCTAATTTCAAGTTCACTCAAAAAAAATATGCTCCACTCTTTGTGCCACAACTCTATAAAAGCCTCTCTTTAGTGCTCCGAAAAAAAATCAACAAATTATCATTTCTTCCAAAAATTTGTTTCCACTCTAACTCTTTTCTGCCCCGAAACAATTGCACATAGCGTGCCCCCTGAACAAAAAGAGATTCAACTTCCGCTGAATTTTGCCTCTTTGACACGAAGTTAATCACCCCATTGAGTGGGAAGAGAAGTCATATCGCGTTCTGTGTTTAACTTTGTGTCGAAAAAAGTGCTGTAAATCCCGTGGCAGAGTAATTAACGTCTTGGAGATGAAATTTATATACCCCGGGAGAGTTTCGTGCATGTATTTGTGTTTAATTTCACAAACAATTGTCGCAATTGTGAAGCAAAGCGTGGAGAGAGGAACATAATTAATTTCATAATAATAAGCAAAACTCTTCCACGAGATTATTGTACATAGCAATGTTCTGGCGGTCGCGGAAGGTTTTGCATTTCCGGGGATTGGGTTGAGTTCGCATGATTTAGCGCACGGAGGTTGGGCTAGAAGAATTCTATATGCGAGGTACGATAGATAGGTATGTAAATATGTAGGTATATTTTGCGTCTAACCCATCATCTTGGTGGATCGTGTGATGATCAAAGTCCTTCAGGGGGTCACAAACACTCGCATATGAACAAATTGGCGCAAAGCATTGAGAATTCTGCTGTAGCGAGCAAAAAAAAGACGATCGAATCAATGAATCGTCTCCAATGACACAGAAACTAACGGCAGTGAGTGTAGCACACTGATCACTTTTTTTTTTTATTAACGTTCTCGCGCGATGGAGCTCGCGGGCAGAGGCGCGCGTTTGTTGATCTTTTTCTCAGTTTTGCGATCTCTCGAAGTTTTGGAACAGCGCACGACACGACCTAGTCAAGACGATGTGGCTGGTGCGACTGAATCTCCACGCTCGGAGATCGCATCTACGCCGTACAAAATGCTAGAGAGCTCGCGTTGTCTCCTTCTCCAGCCTCATTCGCGCAACATAATGTTGAATGAAGTGAAATTTATGTATGGCGCGCGATTTTTTTTTTCTTACTCCATCTCATTCTCTCTTTCTCGTCACACCAGATCCCCGCCCCCCTGCCCCGCGCATGTGATCACATTCCCCCCCTTGCGCGGTTCAACAAATCTTTCTTCGGAAATCACAGAAAGTCTCACGTGTGTGATCACCACGAGATCGCTGATAAAAGGGCAAGAAAGAGAGACAAAATGAAGCACTTGCCGTGGAAGTATTGGCAATTGCAATTTGTAGATCATGTGAAGATCGCGATCTAATCCCCAATTAGAGTGACAACGCAATTTACTCTCACCGCCACCGTTTTTTTCCCCTCACAATGACCAATTATTCCTTCAAAATGATCAATTATTTTCACCGTCAATTGATTCAATTTACAAAACATCTCCGTGCGCATCTTTTGCACACTTCATGAACCTCGCGCTTCCCATGTCCGAATGGACAGTAAATCACATAGGTGAATGCTTTTTAGGCAACGTGAACGTCCAATTATGCCGGGAGAACGCTTGAAAACGTGCTTTATGGTAATTTTCTGATTTCAAAATTCTCAGCTTCGTGCCCCTGACCTCATAAAATTCATATTTTGACGTAAATTTCGCGCACATTGCGAGGAAGATTTGTTTGCAAAAGGTTATCGTACAATGCGGTTATTATTTAGCTCTAAGCCACACAGTGAGGGTGTGAGTTTAGTGGGAATTTTTTGCTTAATAGCTTGTGGACACTCGTGCTCTGAGAACAACAAAATTCTCCACAGTGTCAATTTTTTATTTATACAATCTATTCAAAATTAGTTTCCATTAAAGGTTTACCAGTTTAATCAGGTTTGTAATATACCAGGCGCCTCCATTGCGGGTAAAAATTATCTATAATTTGTGACTTAAACACTTATTAGTCGGGACCTATATATTGTATTCAGAAGTTATTCAGAAAATAAAGAAATTTTTTTTAGTAAATACCAGGCGTCTCCACTGTAACTAATAAGTATGTAGCAATGTTATTCAATTATGCTATAAAATCATAAGATCTGTCATAGAACTATCTCTACTTCTATTTACTAATTTGTAACAATAGTGGAGGCGCCGGGTAGTAACTTAATCCGATTTTCCAATTGTATTAGATTTTGTAAGGTCAGATAATTTTATTTGTTAACTTTGAGAGCATAAAAATGGTGCAAAAAGTTTATAATATCATCTAAAGGGAGAGTTTTAGAACTTATAACGTAATTTTAAGCAATTTAAAGTACTTTAAAGTAATAACGTAAAATTTAAAGCATTTTAATTGAGATTTAAATTAAAATTTAATTTTTCTAAATAATTTTTAAGTTGGATTTCACGAAAATTTTTAAAAGATCCTAAACATTCAAGTTAAATTATTATTAAAGATTATTTTTTATCTACAGTGGAGACGCCAGGTTCCCACGAAGCCCCTTGATTACTAATACTGCCAATTTTAAACGAACACTACCCAAGAAAGCAATAGTTTTTCACCCTTCTGTGCCAAAAACGCTTTCCTTGCACTAAAATCTCCAAGAGATTCCTTTTCTTAGCCAACAAACTTGCAAACTCCTAGTAATTCTCCACATATAATCCCTTTATGTGGATTTTCATGCAAATTTCATTCCCCCACGTTCCACATCAAAGAAATTGTGGAATAAATTCAATTGAAAGTGCATTCTAATCTATGAGAATAAGAAGTGTCTCTCGCGATCAATTAGAGTGCTGAATGCCAAATAAATTCTCCAGAGTTTTCTGCGAGAGTTGCCACAAACAATCGCACATATAAGAGAATGTTCTTCTTTATGCTAATTGACTCGTTCATCTCATTGCGTGTATATTTTCTTTTTTTTAGTTCTTGCATTTCTCTCTCTTACTTTGCCTTATTTGCCATTTTCTTGTGACTGTATCTTGTTCTCTATTCCTTCTTGTTTTGTGCAATTTACAAAGCAAGTGGTGAAAAGCTCCATAGAGAAGGAAGCTTTTGCACGCTTTCGACACACTCTTAGCGAGGATTAGAGATGTAATATAGGGTACTCTTGCAGTAAAACGAGGCGCCTCAATTTTCTTTTATTTGTATTTAATTTCAATTTAATTCGCCGACAAAGTGAGTGTTCACGAGGCAAGTGCGCTGCTGGAGAACTTGATATGGACATACTCAGAAGAAAGTCCCGACGAGACAATTGATTTACAGAGACTACACTGAAGATTGTTTTGTGCGAGCATTTGCGCGCGTATATTTTGCTCCATTTGATAAAAAAGAAGTCTCGTCTTTGCAATCTCTTTTACGATACCCTATAAATCTTCATCTCTCTTTCTCACTCGGACGAATATTATGATGGCTATGGGAGCACACATAATCATCCCATATTATCTACCAAGCAAGCAAAGCCATCCTCCCACTGAATATTAGAGAAATCGTTAGTGTGCAATAAAATTATTTTTATTATGTCGAAGAGAGGCTTCCATCCAGAGGGGTTCCCTAAAAGTTGGCACATTCTCTGTCCCCTGCTGCCCTTCTTGAGACAATAAAAATTGATTGACCCCCTTTTTTTTGTTTTAGCAACTCGTCCAAAAGTTACCGCACACGGGGTGAAAGTCATTTCAAAAACTCCACACACACACACTCATCACACGATTTATGCATCAGCATAAAACATAAATTAATGATAAGGCAAAAGTTGTGAAAAGATCAATATATATTTTCACTTTTCCTTCCATGGGAAACACGTTTTGAGAAAGCAATAAAAAAAGACGCGTAAAGATCGCGTAAGAGCGTGTGATATTTGGAAATTAAAAGTGAATTTTCACCAAAAATCTCATTATAATTTGCATTAGAGCGCCAATTTTTTAGCCGGGTGTCTATATATAATATTTTCACTTTTCACGCTGCTAATCGGAAGAAAGTATTGAACTCTATAAGTTTCATGCTCATTTCATTTGTGTTTCACCTGTTACACCAACTTATTCAACTACTGAGTTAGTTCGCGCGGTTTGCGGTGCAGAGTTGTGAAATCAATAGATAAAATTATGTTTATTTGAATGTTGGGAGTTTTGGATGTTTATGTAGCTAAGTGGCCAAATTCGGACAGATTTAATAAACCGCAGATGTAATTAATAAAATTGATAGAAAAGCTATTGAATTCCAAAGTAAGATTTTAATAAATTAAGATCGATGGAACGTTTTCGTTTCAAAGCACTATTTTGAAAATGATCAAAATGCCTTATTTTGCATAGTTTTTTTGTTTATTGAGTTAGAATCAGTACAGGATTACGCCTTAATAGTTCCTGGACATTTAACGATAACAAAAGGAATCCACAGGATGAAGACCAAAGAAAAATCGAAAATTTCAAAATCGATTTTTTTGCTAAAATAATGTCTTATTTAAGCTTACCTCTAAAAAGTATTTTTTCTACATTTTGCGGGTTAACTATCTTCTGCTTTAGGCAAGGAAGAGTGGAATAAACTTACTCAAGAGTTTAGGTAAAACCGTAAATTTCGTATTTATTAATGAAGCAGAGCTTTTTATAGGTCATTTCCAGATCAGTACGACACTGAAATTTATAATGTTTTGAGTTTTTTCTAAGCTTTTGAAGGAGAAGAAAGTCTTAAATTTTCAGAAAAAAAATTGTTTGAATAAATATTAGTTGAGTATTTTGAGTAAATTTTAGTAAATATTGGCTCGATTATACTCAGATTTTATTTTCAATTAAATTTCTAAAGTTGCTTTTTATATAAATTTTTTTTTATTTTCTTAGATTCTTTACTTTTGAATAAAATTATTGAAACAGATTTTTTTCCAAAAAATGGGTTTTCCTTTTAGTTTCCTTTGGTTCTAAATATTTAAAGATAGGAATAAAGTTATGAAAAATCGTCTAGAAATTAATTTTTTGTTTAATAAGATAATAAAATTGAGATTCTAAAAAAAAGCTCCATAAATTTGTTTAAAGTCTTCTAAAACATTTTAAGTAAAACTTTAAATTTTTTTTCAACTTATAATTCACGAAAAGTCCCTGTAAAAATCAGCTTTGAGATAAACAAAATGCTATCTCTCCTCTTCTAAACATTATCCTTTCCCTTTTAATCAAAATATACATATAATACTTTTTTGTCTTAAACGTAGGTAATAATGTCGTGTAGAAAAAAATGTATATTGCATGACACTGCTATATACAATATGTACGAAAATCTCACTCCCATTTTCTACATAAAACCTCATCACAGAAAACTACGCAGTGATATCATCTCTGGGTGTCTGCTGTGAGAGTATAAAGAAAAGATTCTTGGTAAATATGATTCTCACTCTCAAAAGGCAATTAAAATGTCGTGGAGAAGTGGGGCAAAAAGAGGTTTGGGAAGAGATGTGAGGTGTTGTGAGATACTAACTGTACGGTAGAGGTCCGTAGATAATTGGCAGAGCTGCCATAGTTGTAAAGTCGCTGGGAATCGCGAGTCCTCCGGCAAAGCCATTTGGGGGTGTGGGTGGCGTGGGTGGTCTGTCGGTCGCATCGGTGACATCGTTGTGATTGTAATCGGATATGACGGGATTTGCATGAGTTATAATGTACCCAAAGGACTTGGTTATACCCAATCGATCGCCCATTTAGTCAAAATGCAAAATTCCTATTATAGCACAACCACTTTTAGTCACGTTTAGCTATTCGCACGCATAATCATCACACAATTTTGGGGGGTTTATTGTAAAAGGGAGGCGTGAGTTTGGTGGATGGTGGAGTACTTTTTTTGGCGCACTTAACACGTTGACGGGTGTTTAAATACTTTTTTTGTGTTCAAGTGCAATATCACTTCACTTCAGCACATCAGAGTGAGAGCTTTTGACTGCGGAATGTCTTATCGGGCATTTTTATCACCTTTTCGCCATGAGCGTGTGAACGGCACTGACGTCAAGACAAATAAAATTCAATGGTTTCGAAGCACTTAAAAGTCGGAGGAGATGTCGGTGGCACAACAGTTGGATGTCACCTAATTGAATTTATAAACCATCCCCCCACGGAGCACAGTCAAAGGCCCCTCAAGAAGGTGCACGAATCACCTTCTTGTGCACTCCTTGGTCACTTTATGGCCCCATCCGCATCCCTGAGGCTCTTCACACGAGATTACACTTCTTCGGTATGGAGCTTAATGAGATTAAAACCCAAGTTTTGTCTCCTTTAGCCACCCACAACCACCCCTTTGCTCGTCTGTGGCTAATCACACAGCAAATACAGCACCCACTGGGCCCTCGTACACCAGCAGCGAGCTCTTCAGACACAAAACCCACAGAGTGGGTGCAAAATAAAATATTCTCTCATGCGACACACGAGCGCAAATACAGAGGATCTGTCCTCCTCTGGGTTAATTTATTATTTATTTTTAATTTGCCTAAATCCCAAGAGGATTAAAGAGGTTCACTCGTTCTCTTTTCCACCACACTAATATTTTATTCGGGGCACCGGACTCAGTTGAATTATTGAGTAAGAGAAATTCAAGATGATGATGGACGTTGCTTGATGAATTATTCAAATTTCACAAGTTTTCCCACAATTTTTCCCAAGCCTCTACCCCCGCGCCACGTTTTATCACATTATCCGATTTTCCAGATTTCATTACATTTCTCTCGTCACCCCCGAAAAACTTGAAAAAATTAATATCCGCTATTTTATTTTAAAAATTTCGATAAATGTGGAAAAATTTCGCAGAATGAGTTAAGAAATCCACCTACACCTGTTCAAATTGCACTTGAGACTAAAAAAATGTGTCGTTTTTTTTCTCTAGGTTTACGATTGTTTTGAGTTTGCGGTTTCGGCGGTAAAGGCAAGAGGCGACCACGAAAGAAAACATCACCTTCAAGCGACCGTTGGGGAGAACCCAGCTGATCATGCGATTTCCTTATATTCATACTAAATAACTTTTTTTTTTAATAAATTGAAGTTTTTTTTATAAATTTTGTAGCGATTCATTTTCTAAATAGATCATAAATTGTTTATAAAAAATAATTGTTATAAGATTAAAAAAAACAGATGGATGTTTTTAATATCTTTGTTTTGAGGGCCTGATGAAGAAGCGAAATTTTATACAATTCATTTAATTTTATTCATCTCATAATGGTTCCCCACCCCCCGTTTATTAATTTAATAATTAATTTAATAAAGTTTATTAATTTAAAAAAAAATCTTGCCACGAAATAACAAACTTTACAACTAATGAAGTGTTTTTTTCGAACGCTGTCAAAGAAAAAGTCAATTATAACGCGTCCAGTTATAAGAGTTGGTGTCCCACAACGTGTAGAAGTTTGTTTATGCGTTGTAATGCGATTTGTGAGCAGAATTAGTAGACAAATTTGATTTTATTGTAAAATTCGGCAATTTTATGGATAAAAATGGTCATATCTCTGGTTCTATAAGACCTACAGAAATTTCTTGACCAGTTTTGAAAAGGTATTAAAGCAGTCTATAATTTGGGATATATTAAGATACTTTTCAAGGTCACCTCTAGAACACAAAATGGCGGCTTTTTGTTTTACAAAAACAGTTTTTGGCATTTTTCGTCCTCAAGAAATGGTTCTAGAGGTTTCTGATGTTCTAGAAAGTTGTAGAGAATTGTAAAACCTTTAATTTGATACCAAGTTGAGCGAAATCGGACAAGCCGTTCAAGAGATATGGTTCTTAGAACTTTTCAAATTCAAGAATTTTTCAAATGGTCATTTCTTCTAAACGGCGACATAGATTTTCTTCATTTTCGGACTGGTGAAAGATATTGACTCAGGCTACAACATATCAAAATTTAAAAGAAATCGATAATGGGGATTCGGAGATATTGCCCCTTAAAGTTAGGCAATTTTTGTTTTTGATTTTAGCGCCTCTTGTGGTCATTTCTGAAACTCAGAATGTTCCAGAAAGTTGTAGGGCTTCTTGAAACCTTTCATTTGATACCAAGATGGTCAAAATCGGTCAAGCCGTTCTCGAGTTATATCGCAAAAACACTTTTTGCTTTAGGTCGCCATATTTGCTAAACGGCTTGACCGATTTTCAAGTATGAGTTGTCGATGAAAACGTCTCACTGAGCTCTACAACATACTAAAATTTCAGACCTATAGCTATAAGGGAAGTAGTTGGCGGTAGTTCAAAATGGCGGATGGCGGCCATCTTGGATTTTGAAAATGCGAAAAAATGAAATTTTACACCCACATTTCTATAGAAAACTTCAAACCCGAAGTCTCTATCTGTTACCGTTCTCGAGCTATAAGACAAAGTTTGGGCGACCGGCCGGCAGGCCGGCCGGAACAAAATTTTTCCACCACCATTTTTGGAATGTGGGTTGTCTGAAACGTGCTCATACCAAGTTTGAGCCCGATCTGAGGAGGTCGGTTTTTCCGACGATTACAATACTTGGTGTTGGCCACGAAGTGGAACACCAACTAATAAACATCATGGTACCTCAGCGACGTGTCGATTTTTTTTAAAATCATCATTAGGCCCTACAAACAAAATACATGTATGTCTCACTAACCGAGCATAGAAACATAAAGTCTAGAAAATATCAAAGAAAGACATTCGAAATTTAAACTAATCTCAGCTCTTGATTGAATAGAAGAATTTCCGATTAAACGACTACTTTTCTGATTAAAAGATCTATGCCTATTTCATTTACTGCCCCTGGAAAAGGAAGGAATCAAATGAAAGATGAAAAGGAGCCTATCCGTTTCTATATGGAAAAATCTCTCGCTGCTGGAGGAAACAAAAAAACACCAAAAAGATTTTTCATTTTCCAATATAATCAGCAGAGAAAAGCCAGTAAAACTTTGCCTAGAAATGCAAGTAATGACGTCATTATTGTGTTTTTTCTTTCTTTTAAAAATGAAGTATTCGGGCTACTGCTAGACAAGGTAATCTTATGCTTTTTCCTTGAGTTATTGAATTAATAAAAGCACTCGCAAAATTAAAGCAATTAATTAAATTTCAATACTTTTCTCTTACAGCGTTTGGCGTAATCTAAGCATTGACTTCATTGTCAGCCAGGTTTTGGCTAGCGCTGCTTTTCTGACTCTGAATGCTTAACAATAACATAAGCTTCTCCCACTTTTTTCCCCAATTGTATACAGAAGAAAATGTTTCGTTTTTTTTTTCATACACTCTTCCAACACCTAATTAATTGTATATATACGTTTCTTTCTGTCTTCAATGCCATGATGTGAGAAAAAATCCCATACTGTCTTTGGCGCGAGATTGCACCACACAGTCCATTGCATATAGTGTTGAATTAATTGAATTCGTCACATTCACTTGGAAGCACATTGAACAAATTGATTTCCCATTTGATGTGATTGCCAGGACAATGGCATGCGGGGGAGTATTTTTTTCTGTCTCGTATGAGAAAAGCACCTCTTTTGCACATTGTGGGAGTTTTTTCTTGTTGTGTTGCATCTTTGGCACACACGTGAGTACATCAAAGCGACATGCAGAAAAGCTTTAGGTTATATATTGTCCCCATGATTTTCTCTATAGCATATCCATGAGAGGGAAATTATTTCCCATTCGTTCCTTTTTAATCCACAAATAACGAGATTAAGTCCTTGTGATGTTTTTTTTTTAAGGTAACAAAATGAAAATCCCCGCATTTTTCTCTGAAGCAATTTTTTTCTCTCACTCTTCCTCTTTTAATGAGAAAAACTCAGAGGGTTCGATGGGAAAAACCTTAGCAGTGTTAATGCAATTTGGCGTTATACACGTCTCTTCTTACCTGGGCTCTGTAGATTGCCATTGAGTGAGACTCCCTTGGGGGGTGGAGGTGGAGGAACTACGGCATTTTCTACACAGGAAACACATCCATCAAAAATGAGGGAGGAAGGAGTACAGAGAAAAAAAAACAGGCAAAACAGAAAATAAATATACACATAAAATGAATAAAAAGGTGATGTTAGTAGATTTTGGAAATAAAAGTGCAAGGAGAGGTGGAAATTATATATTTCCTGGAACGAGAGAAAGAGAGGAAAATTGAAGGGAGAGAGAGAAACTAAATAAATCGCCTGAGGGAATGGCGAAAGGGTTAAAGTTTTTGGGAGAAGTGAGATTAATATCACAAGATTCCATATCAATATTTTAGCGTCTTGCCCCATTCGCATCAATCACAGGATGATTGAGGAAGAAAATGTTGGCAAAGAGATGGAATCCACATGGATTATAACCGACAACGGAAACCACTTAAGAACTTTTCACATCTCAGAGATTTCTTCAACTTTCTCGTTTTATCTTGGTCTTATTGAAATAATTCCTCAAGTTATATTAATACGTGCAGATTATGGTTTTTCCTGCACAGAAAAAAAACTTTTTATAGTTTAACGATTAAGTTGAGTGATTGTTGTTGGAGAATTTCATGGTTTTAAAAAAGTTTGATTTATGAAGATAAAAAATATATCTTGCGTAATGAATAAATTAATATTCTTCATACTTAATTTAATTTTGCCAATAGATGGCGTTTTTTTTACTGGAAAACTAATAAATAATTGTTTAGGAGAAATTTTCAATTAATAACATTTTTACCAATTAAATTTTTCCTTAAGATTTAATTTTAATTTAGTTCCTATTTAATAATTTCTTATCAACTTTTATGTATGATGTTGTTTCTGATCTCAAATTAGCGACATCTTTTGGCAATTAGCTTTTATCAAATTTAGTGTTATGAAGCTCTCAGCTATCTTAACTGGGGAATAAAACTTATTCTATTCAAAAATGATTTTACAGAACCTTTTAAAAATTGCAGAAACAGCATAACATCGCATGTTAATTATAAAAATCATAATAAAGACGATTTTATAATAAAAAAAATTCTTTGAAATAAGGATTTTAAATTCAAAGTTATAAAATTTCCTCTCAAATACTTTTTCTCCCTTAAATTTACAGAATCACTCAACGAAATTGTTCTCACTTCCGGCCGGAAATGTCATGAAAATGACTCCAAATGGATCCATTTCTGTACACTTTCAACCACTTACAATCCTTCCGCTTGAACTTTGCCTTATGCAAAAAATATAAAAAGCCTCAAAATTTGAACACATATTGATATGGAAGCTCTCATGAAAAGAAGGATGTGCTATTCTGTGTTGATAGTTTGTGCCTGAAAGGGAAGTTCGTTGTTTTTTTCTGTGTGTATTTTGTGTTTGAATTTTTAAGGTAAAAAGTGTGTCCACCTTGAAATTTCACAGACGGTTTGCGGATGTTTCCGTGAATCTTCTCCCAAAGCACCTCAGCTTCGCGCTTCATATCGGGAATGTAGCGTGACTTGGGTCTATGGATGAGTGGATCGAATTTCTGATCGGCAAAGGCATCATAGAAAGGTCGTAGGATCTTGGCAGCAAGGGATTTGGTACGTGGAGGAGATGTTGAACTAGGTCGAGAATCGCGTTTCTTCACTGAAATACCATCAGTTGAGGACATATTCTTTGCATTTGGCGACCTGGCGTTATCCTGAGGCTTGGGATAACGATGTGCCACCCATGAGCCTGATAGGTAGGATGAGATATCCTTGAGTTCTGTGATATCCGGGGCTGATGTGTACATTTGACCCAGGAGCGACATATTCTGATGCTCCTCAAATTTATGGCGAATCTTTTCGACTTCCCCTGGCCGGATTGGGGCGTCGGTGGTTCCGTTGACTGAGCTTGTCCGCTTAATTTCCTTCTTCAGAGACGCCGTCTTGCTGATTATGTCAATGTGCGGCATAAAGCGACGATCATCCCTTCTGAAAGCAACTTTTTGAATAGGAGAAGAAGTTCTCCTGGTGCGGCTCCGGCTTCTCTCTGCAACGGCAGCGGCGTTTTTTGTCTCAAACTTATGCGTAATCCACGAAACGTCACCCATTTCATGATCTCGAACCGTAGTTTTGACGGGGCTTGCACCCCGTTCGCCTAAAAAAGACTTCGACAGATCTGGATCACTTCGAAATCTCCGTGGTTTTTTTGGCACCATCCCAACAGGAGATGGGCTTATGCTTAAGCTCTCAAATTTACTCCTCATCTTCTGAACATCTCCCGTGTGGACCATATTGAGGTAGGATCGCTGCAAGCTATCGTACTCCGGAGAAATACTTCGAGATCTCAAGGAGACGCTCTCAATACTCACTGTATTGGATAGGGATTTTTCAGGAGATGTATGGCGTTTTGTTGGAGACTTAGCCGGAGATACTGAGCGAGATTTCTTGCAATTGTAGCTGCTAACCACAGATGTCTTTTCACCAAATATTTCTCTTAAATCAGTAAAGGATTGCGATGCCTTCATTTCCTGCTGAAGTTTCTTTTCTGCTTCAGCCCGTCGCTGCTTTACTTTCTGCTCAACAATTTTCATGACTTCTTCTTCATCTGGCGAGGAGTCTTCTCTAGCATGATAAATTATACTTCCTGGTGCATCGTCTTTTTCTTTCTCCTCAAAATACTGAATTTTATTTTTGATATCATCTCCAGTTCGATAGATCACCGTACGATTGGATGCTTCCGATGATCCACTTTCGGTCTCGCACTTTGAAGCAGGACGTTGCGAAGCTTCTTTCACAACGATTTTCTGTGTTGTCTTCTTATCACCAGAACGAAGAGTCTTCGTTTGGACTTTAGAAGACTTCAAGGTGCCACCATCAGATGTTGATTGAACTGTTTCTGTAAGCTCCAATGAGTAGTATGGCCTCCCTGGAAGAGTTTCCTTTGCACTCTCCGCTGCAATGGCTCCTCTTGTTTCTTTTCCTGCAACTACCGATGGAGAAGCCATTCGCTGCCTTCTTTGAGCAACAAGATCCTTTATTTCATGGCAAAATGACGCAGAAAGGCGTTTCTTCTCAACCTCTGTCAACTGATTACGTTCTCCAGTTTTTGTAACGACATTTTCAAATTTATGAATAACTTTGGAAACTTTATCTTCACTTATTGAACTGATTGATTCAGCCTTGTCCAAGGCTATTCGTGCCTGATGACGCTTCAGAACAGGCGTAAGAAGTTCTTCTCGGGAAACAAGTGACTGACTTCGAACAGTCAATGGAGTTGACTTCTTCTCAGCAGCTGGGGACGATGGAACGGTTACGATGTACTTTTCAGAAATTTCTTCATATTTGCTCTCTTTCTTTCCCTCACCTGGCCCTGAACTGTAGATCTCATTTAGTTGATTCTTGAGCTTTGCCACCTGATCTCTGCTTAAAGTGCTAACAAGTTTTCGACTGAGCCCAAAACATTTTTCATCACGCATTTCTTGACGTCGTGGAATTCTTCTTACTTCACCTGGATTGTATTTAACAACCATGTTGGTTGCAAGATCCAGAACAGAGTTTCCACGCCAGAAAGGCTTGTAAGTATCCTTGGTTGATTCAATTTCTTGACGCTTCTCTTCGTCGGGGAAGGCTTCACTGGCTTTTTGTTGGAATAACTCCTTCAAATCTTCAACGGATTTTTCCTTAATTCTTAATCCTGGCTCAAGATGCTCTTTCCATCGCAAATCTTCCACATCTTTCGGACGAAAGAGTAGATCTTTGTCTCTTTGCTCTTGTTTCAATTTACCAACCAGGAAGTTTAGTTCCTTTTCGGCTTTTTCATGAGCTCGAATCTTCTTCCACAGATCAAAATCAATAATTTCCTCTTGACGTCGAATTGGTCGTAGATCCGATGATGAAGTTGCTCTCTCAAGCTGTCCTACCCGTTCTAGGTTTGAGTAGAATTTATTTAGCTCTTGGAATCGCTCTGATTTTCTGTGATTACAAACTGGGGTGTGCTTCTCAAGAATGTTCAGTGAGCATGAACTGTGTGATAGCTGATCATTGAGAAAATCCCTTCTGGCTTGATTCCGGTCAGCACTGTTGAGACTCCTTGCTCTGGCTACAGTTTTTGGGCATTTCTCGGATGTTGTTTGCTGTGTTGTCGAACGGAAGCTTTGAATACGACGGCATGATGGAGATCTAGTGCTGCTACGGGAAGATTCTCTACATTCCGCAGCGCTCCTGTGGCCATGGATAACAACTGGGGAGTTTGGACGAACAATTTCAGTTAAGATTGTACTTCCTGGAGGTTCGCTGCGGCTTCTCTCTTGGTAGCTGTAGTTGAATTCTGTTAAACTCCCGAATTCTTCTTCCTCATCCGAGAGCTGATAGAATGAATCAAATTTGCTTATGTGCTCATAAGCGAGGCGTCCTGGACGGAAAACCCTAACTGGGCTGAGACTTCGAGACTGGCGAAAATGTTCTCGTTCTTGAATTTTAAATTTAGACGAAGTAACTGGACGCTTTTGAATGAGATAGGAGTTTGATCGACGAAGGGTCGGTTCTGATTTGGTAGTCAAGGAATTCCACAAGCGAACTTTGTCAAGAACAGACGACTGAACAGTTGTAACTGGCAGTGAGGTATGAGCAAAGTCCCTCAGAAAGAGGTTTTGGAAGAAACAGTCCGTCTTAATTGCATCAGAATGCTGTCTGATGGATCTGTTTATTGAATCCTGGAATTCTCGGTGCTTCTTCTCAATTTCATCCTTGAAGGCTTCTTCGAACTTTACAATTTCCTTCTCAACGTGACCATGTTGTATTTCTTCGTCTTTCTTCTTGAGCTCCTTCTTTTTGGGTTTCTTCTCACTTATTGGGAATCTGGTGATGGTTGTTGGTCGACAAGGAGCTCGTCGTTTTGAATTCGTAGAGTCGATTGAGTACGTCGAACTCGTTCGGGCTAAACTTAGATTTGATGTTGATTTCCCATTGGTTTTTGTTGCTTTCAGTGATGATGTTTTCAGCGTTTTAGTTACAGTGGGGTTTGCGGATTTTCCCACAGAGCGACTTCGAGTGTTCGTGGGAGTTTTATGAAGCGTCCTGCTCGTAGATGAAATAGCGAGGGAAGTTCTGCCGGATTTCTCTTTGGCAGTTGTAGTGCGACTACTTGTGAGATGGCTTGAAGATTTAACAACGTTTCCTGCATTTCCCAATTTAGTCTTTCGACTGGATTGAATTGTTGTTCCGGGCTTATCTTTTGCAGTGGAAATTCGAAAGGTGCTGTGGATGGCTTTTTTCACTGCATCAGGGGATGTTACGTCGCTCTTCTTTAAAATTCTTGTTGTTACAGACTTAAGGCGACGACACTGGGGAAGAGCTTCCTCGAGACGTTTCTTCTCTTCGGCAAATGTTCTCTCTTTGGAGATACTTCTACCAAAAGCTACAGGGCTTGGGCTGGATCTTCTTGTTTCAGCTGAATAGGATCTTGGTGAAATGGATGCTGAGTAACTTTTAATTTGTTTATTTGCTTGAATCCGGGTGCTATTGGTTAGATTCTTCTCTTCCTTGAGTGTGGAGGCTGAGTACGTGGCCGATGCGGATTTAGACCTTCCAGCTTTGGAGGTAGTCGTAGTGGATGAAAAGCATGAGGCGTGATGACTTCTGGGGGATGTTACCTTTGTCTCTGAGAAAAGCTTGAGCGTTGAATTGATTCTACTGGATTTTCGACTAGGTGGTGCCGGTGGGACTGTTGGTACAAAAGACTTAACCTCCTTGGGAAAAGCTCCGAACATATCAATGGGTCTCGTGATGCTGGTAATGGGGTAGCAAAGAACCTCCCTTGCTTGTGGTTGGGGTACTTTCCGGTGGACGCGTATTTTTGTGAGAGTCGACGTGATGGGAATATACTCAATTTCCGGTTCTGCCTCATCTATCCGATGGGAGAATATAGAAATTTGTTAATGGGCATTCAAGAGCACCATCCCTCCGTGCCCAACAATAAGCGGGATTTTCTTTCACCCGCAGAAAAGTGCTTTTCTGTGCGTCACAAAAGTTCAACCAATAAGAAAAAAATCCACCTCAAAATCCTCTTATTAAACATTTTACTTTTCTCGTGTGATTGTGATTTTTCACTCTGTGCCCCAATCGTGTGGCGTGATTGATTTCACCATCAATGCCACTTTTGGGGACGCAAGGCACGTTCTTTGTGCAAAGCTCACACACAAAAACTCATGTCTAGGTGCCGTGTGTGATTTCAAGGTGCCCCTAGGGGGTGTAAGTGGTGTGTGTTGTGTGATGTGCAAGAACTTTTTTCTTTTTTTTTTTGTTGAGAATTCACTGAAAGAGTTGAGAGAGAGACTTCTCACCATAAAGGAGGAATGAGGGGCAATGCTACTTTAGTTTCTTCTACTTGATGCTGGGTACCACAAGAAATAAATTGGGATTTTATTCTGTTGAAACCTCTGCCATGTAGCATAAGATTTATCGACATTTGCTAGATTCTTTCATTCAGATTGATGATGAATGCTGAGAAAAGCATTTTTCTTGGTTTCAAAATGCAATTCTTATTGTTTTTAGTACAAAAAAGGACATTAACCCTTTCACGTTTTTTGGGTCATACGCTGACCCAAACGTGAAACATTTTATTTTTACAATTATTTATGAATTTAATTGTTTTTTTTTCAAGTTATCAATGCTACAAATTCACGGAAAAGGGGCTAAAGAAGACGTTCTGAGTGAGAAAAATCCTCTGAAAACATCCACAGAATAAATATCGTGATAAAAGAGTGCATGTTTCAATGTTTTTATGTTTCACGTTGGACGCGAAAGGGTTAAATTAAAGTCAATCATAACGCGTCCAGTTATTAGAGTTGGTATACCACAACGCGGATGGGTCAGTCTATGCGTTGTAATTTAATTTGTGAGCAGAATTAGTAGGCAAAGTTGATTTTTTTTTATGAAATTCATCAATATGAAAGATAAAAATGCTCATATCTCAAGTTCTATAAGACCTACAGAAATTTCTTGACTAGTTATGGAAAGGTATTGAAATAAGCTATAATCTGACATATATTTCGATACATTTCAAGGTCACCTCCAGAACAAAAATGGCGGATTTTTGTTCGACAAAAAGAGTTTTTTGCACTTTTCGTCCTAAAGGAATAGTTCTAGAGGTTTCTGATGTTCCAGAAAGTTGTAGAGTTTTGCAAAACCTTTAATTTGATACCAAATTGAGCAAAATCGGACAAGCCGTTCAAGAGATATGGCTCTTAGAACTTTTCAAATTCAAGAATTTTTCAAACTGCGATATCTTCTAAACGGCGACATAGAATTTCTTCATTTTCGGACTGGTGACAGATATTGAGTCAGGCCACAACATATCAAAATTTAAAGGAAATCTATAACAGATGTTCGGAGATATTGCCCCTTAAAGTTAGACAATTTTTGTTTTTGATTTTAGCACCTCTTGCGGCCATTTTTGGAACTTGAAATGTTCCAGATAGTTGTAGGGCTTCTTTAAACCTTTCATTTGATACCAAGATGGTCAAAATCGGTCAAGCCGTTCTCGAGTTATGTCGAAAAAACACTTTTTGCTTTAGGTCGCCATATTTGCTAAACCGCTTGACCGATTTTCAAGTATGAATTGTTGATGAAAACATCTCACTGAGCTCTACAACATACTAAAATTTCAGACCTCTAGCTCTAAGGGAACTGTTTGACGGTATTTCAAAATGGCGGATGGCGGCCATATTGGATTTTAAAAATGCGAAAAAATGAAATTTTACACCCACATTTCTATATAAAACTTCAAACCGGAAGTTTCTATCTCTCACCGTTTTGGAGTTATAAGGCAAAGTTTGGGCGACCGGCCGGCAGGACGGCCGGCCGGCAGGCCGGCCGGATCAAAAATTTTCCACCACCATTTTCGTAATGTGGGATGTCTAAAACGTGCTCATACCAAGTTTGAGCCCGATCTGAGGTGGTCGGTTTTTCCGATGATTACAATACTTGGTATGCCACGATTGTGGTATACCAACTAATTATTAGATATTCAAAGAAAATATTTTTTTTTAAAATAAAATGGAATTGAGTTTCACTTGGAAAAGCTTTCTATCACAGAGAGACCTTTTCTTTATTTTCATGAAAAGTTTTGTGATAAAACTTGTATGGAATGTTTTATGTGGTACCCCCATCTTTGAGTTTATCTACATCCAATATTGAGACACCTGCTTACACATAAAGGAACCTCTCATCACTAACATACAAGTTAATCCATTCAACTTAATCACATTCCTACGGGCTAAAATCTTGCATAAATCTAATCAATTCATAAAGAGGGTGAAAGTGGGTGAATTATTAAATACAGTGTTAGTATCTACTCTTCTTGGTGGATGGATGCTGTAAGGGTAATCCAATTAACACGTTCCTTATTTAATAAAACAAGTGATACATAGCTACGTGTCGAGCATAAAACATGTATGGGCCCAAAATGTAAAATGCGAGAAACAGTGAGATACAATTGCCAAGAGCCATAGGAGAGGGCTCGCCCCAAAAGACCCATAGAGGGAGCTTTTGATAGCCTCCTTATTATTAAATTTCCCAAACACCATCAAATCCGATTAATTTAAATATTTAACGATGGAGCTAAAATTGTATTTGAGGGCGGGGTACGTGGGTGTGTAGTCGCCAAGTTGGGCGGTATGGGGGTGTGTTTTCAATTAAATTTGATTGATTGATTGCAGTACCAGCCACCCCCAAAACAAAAGTGTGTTTTTGGGAATTTATGTCGGGTGTGGTGGGTAAACTCTCAACTCACCCTTTGGTTTCTCAGGTGCTGGCTTCCGGAATCCCTGGAGTGGTGGCTCACCGCCCGCTTGAACGCTCCTATATGCCAATTTCTGCTCAACAGGGCTTAGGGGTGTCAGGGTGGCATCATCACGCTTCCGGAACACAAGAGACGAATCACTTTCATACCCCTGCTCCTTCAAAGCTCTGTGTAGTATTTGGTCAAGGAGAGAGATGGTTGTATCCGTTAATTAATTGATCAAACTATATCACATATAGCTTCACGATGTAATTAATTTAGTTAATTTTCCACCCGGAAGAGACACACAAGTGCCACAGGAAGTACGCCACATCTGGCTCATTTCCATCAGGTGTACTTGATTAGGTTTTGATAGGGGAATTAAATCAATTTTAAACATTTAAAATAAGCTCTGAGAGACAAATTGAGCGATAAATTAGTCTCAATTTGTTATTATTTTAAAAATAATTTTATTAATCATATCAAAATTATATTTCTCGGGTATTTTATCAGTGAAACTTTTAATTCATTTCTCCAAAGAAAAATTAAAATTAAACAAAATTTTTTGAACATTGTGGAAAAGCTTTATAGTGAATCGTATACATTAAAATAAATGAATTCTATGCAAAATATTAAGTAGAAACTTTTCCTATATAATTATGATTTTTTTGTGAAGTTGTATATTGAGTTTTTATTATTTGTTTAATTACTTTTAAAATTTATTTAAATAGCTTCTCGTCAATTTAATTTTTTGTAAAAACTTGCGTGGGCTTTTTGAATTTAAACCATTAAATCTTCTGCAGTACGAAAACAATATTTAATTTAAAATAAAAAGCACTTAAATATAAATTAATTCTTAATTAAAATGAAAAATTAAATTTAATATGCTCACTGTTAGTTTCAATTAAACTTTCAATTTGTTATTCTCACCTTGAGAGATATCCTTGGCTGTAGTTTGTGGCCATGCGCTGCTGCTCCAAATGCTGCAAAAATTTCCCCCGAAAAAAAGAGAAGAAACAAAAAAAGGTACAGTTTTAATGATGAAAAGCTTTTAGGATCCCTTTATGTTGCTCTCAACTATATTAAATATTCATCAAACAAAAAAAATCGACGCTCGGCGTGAAAATGCAGCGGAAAAAATTAATTTGTTGTAATGGGAAAAGAGTGTGTGTGAAAAAAAAACTATAGTTAAAAGGGTAGAAATACTTTTGCATAATTAAATTGCTAATGCCATGTTTTCCTAGCATAAATTTCAAAAAGCTTTCAGAGAGGTGCGAATTCACTTTGAAATCTTTGCTTTTAAGTAAAATGCAAAAAACAACATTTATTAGTATGTTAATTCCCGGGAAAAGCGTCGTAATTGAAGGGTATATGATATGGAGGAAATGGCCTGACTTTCCAAAAGAAAATTTATTTTCTGGAAAATTTTCTTTTACACTGAGCTTTCAAAAAACTTCTTTTGGAGAATCATTTCCCTCTTATCAATTTGTACTTTAATTCTAAAATCTCACATGAAGAATAATCACAAAACTTACAAATTTATGCACTTCCCTTGCAAATGCAATGCTGAAAAGGGGCTGTGAGGAATTTTCATCTAACCACTTTTCAGTGGTAATGTTCACAAAACAAATTTCGATGCGAAACAAGCAGGACCAAACCAAAAATTAATTGCCCATATAGCAGCACAAAATGAATAGAGAAACAAATACATTTGGGATATTGCTAAAGAGAAATTCACTTTTAGTAGTATCAATTATTCGTATTATTTGCACAGTGGAAATTAATAATAAATTGGGGGGAAAATGAATATAAACCAATAAAAACATAACGACCCCTCTTCGGGAAAAAAATTAATTCAATATCAATACACAAACACACACGAATTAAACAATTTTACGATGGCTCAATAAATATAGCATGAGGGATATATTTTGCAATTAAAATTTATTTTTTATTTGCTTACACGCGGCTGTACTAACTCAAATGGAGAGTAGCACATGAATTTATAAATTATTCTCATTTTTTAATCCTCTCCCACACTGACTTTTTTGGGGAGAGGGCTGTTTTTTTTTGCCCCAAGGGGTGTGTGCTTGTGGATTTTATATTATACACATAATATGAAAATGTCGATGAAAACAATTTTTAGTTGTAGCATTAAATTAAAAAAAAATTAAAACGAAGGAAAAAACTCATGACATGAAGTTAAATTACGCAGGGGTCGGTTTATTGTATAAAAATGCAAGAAAAATGCAAATAAATCAAAATTAAAACCACATGAAAAAAAATTATTGGACATCTCTGGGATGTGTAAAATGGTTAATGCGGACACCCCCAAAGCTCATTTGCAATTCCATTTTTCACGTTGTGTGTTGGAAAATAATTTACAAAATACAACGTGCAAAGCTTTCGAGGTGAAAGTTTTCAAATTAATCTCGCAATTGCCATTCATCACGAGCTTTGGGGAGTTGGGTGGCATTCTCGCACCCTTAACCATTTACATTGTGCATGGGGTGAGGGGGTGAGTTAGAGAAATTGTCATTAAAGTCGTACCCCGTCAAAGATATCCATAACCTCGTCCCACCACTAGAATGAAAATATAATAAGAAAATGAATTAATATGCGGTGTATGAAGTGCGACATTCGCAGAAATTATGCCTTGATCAGTGAGATTTTTCGGAGAGGTGAAAAGATAGAGAAACTTTTAACCATTCAACATTTAAAGCAGCCAAATTAAGAGGAGATTCTTTCGCTGCCATCTACACACTTAATTAAAATTATATAATTTTCAGAGAATTTGGTGGAATGTGAATTTATGTATAGGAAAAACGCTCATTCTTTTGAAAATATGAATTTAAATATATTTAACAATGCAGGGTTAATCGTTGAAATTGTAAAGTTTTGTTTTTTTTTTGGTAAGTATGGGAGATTATAAATTTTATATCGTCACATCGTATCATATTTTGGCACGTTTTTAACAGCATTCGTGGGGTAAGTAATCAAAACCCTTTAAGGACAATTGACTCATGACTATTGTGCTTAATTTCTTGTTTTTTTTTTTAAATCTATTAGTAATTTAATAATTTCTATCGCATTGTAGTAACGCTTTAGAATATTCAAAGACTAGAAAATGACGTTTTTGCCGAGATTAATCTTGAAAGTGCTTAAAAAACGAATAAAAATCGAAATGTTTCCAAGGATCCCCCAGTAGTGATTTTCAGGATTTTATAATTTTCCACAGAATTATGTAAAAAGAAATCAAAAAAAAATTCTATCTGTGAGAAAAATTTTCTATCCATGAGAAAAAATTTCTATCCGTGAGAAAAATTTTCTATCCGTGAGAAAAATTTTCTATCCGTGAGAATCAATTTCCGTTATTTAGCAATGTTCCAGGAATGTCTATTATGGTTCATCCATTACATTTCATGTTGCCAAGGATGCCTCAGCAGTGATTTTCAGGATTTTGTAATTTTCCACAGAGTTATGTTAAAAAAAAATAAAAAAAAACTTCTATCAAAAAAATTTATTTTCTAAGACTCGGCGGCGTCGGCTTGAAAAATCACCTCGGCAGATGGCTCAAGCGGCTTGAGCTTTCATCGGCTGGGGGCACTGATTCAACTCTTTCGCTTTCACATGAAACATATGGAAACTTTAAAACATTGGATCTTTTCATCACGAAGCTTGCTTACAGAAGTTCTCAGAAGAGATTTCTCAATCATAACGTCATTAAATGTATAATTTAATTTATTAAAATAATATAATGTTTCACGTTTGGGTCAGTGATCGGATGGACGCGAAAGGGTTAAGAAATAATGTAAGACTATACTTTTCAGAACAAAATAACAAAAGTTGATAATGATTTTTTCGTAACATCGCTAGAAAACTTAAAGATGATGCCCTTTCAGTAAATTTCTCACTCCCATATAGCATTCAAATTAACGGAAAAATATCACATTTCTTAAACGGACATTTCTAACGATTAACCCTGCTATTTGCCAATGATCAATATTTTAAGAAATATTTACGAGTTCTCCTAAAAATTCAATTTGAATTGCAACCAACATGATAAACCACACAAATCCACATCCCAAAGCAACCCCAAACCATTCAGCATCCCTCCCAGTATAGGGTATAGGGATGATTCTCTCGATAAAATTGCACAAAGCATTGGCCCCAAAAAGCAAACTCACTTCTCTTTTCTCCCTCTCGGACACGGAGGAACGTCCCGGTGTGTAGTCCTCAATTCTTCCTGGTTGATTGCGATAGGAGATGTGTCCTGAACGAATGGGATTTGGCATTGTTCCATACGCCCGACTGCGAAAATGCATTTTCCAAAGTACAAAAACCAATAAATCCCAATGATCTGTGTGCATTTTGTGTAAATCCACATAAATTTTGCAAACCAACCTGTCATCGTATTGACTTCCGGCTGATGGAGTGCGTCTTCTATCGAGGGTGGTGTACCTGTACGAGTAGTCGGAGTCATAGTTTGGCTCTGGCTCCGACATGTACCCATTGGAGCGGTAGGGGTAGCGGCCTGTTGGTGAATTTTTTTTGCACGCCAATCACGGGTGTGACCCAGAAAACATGAGAAAGAGTTGGAAATAAAGTTAATTTATGGCTTCATCGCAAAAATACGAAATTCTATATGGCCACAGAAATTACACAGAAAGAGCGTGTGACACATAAAAGTGCTCAACGAAATGGATGTTTTTGACTGAAAAATAAAATAAAAACTGCAATGCACAATATTTTGGCGTCCTTTAGGAAAAAAATATGTCTACATATTATATATGGGATCCCCTACATAACGAGCTGACTTTTTTTTAAAGCTATTTTGCTTGTTTTCTGAAATTCCGTTGGCAGAATTATTTGAATACAGTGATTGTGATCTTTTTTTTGAATTATTTATTGCTTTGATTCTAAATTTTATTTCGAGCTAGCATTGTTAGAGAAAAAAACCATATTTGTAGGAGAGAATGACCCAAATATGACCCTAAAAGGTTAAATTTTCTTTGCAAAGAAGAACTATGATTTTTCTCTCAAAAGATTTTCAAATCTTAATATATAAAGCTGAAATGTTTGTTTGTCTGTGGCACATGAACTCCTCCTAAACGGCTGGGCCGATCGTTATGAAATTTGGTATGGGGGTAGAGGGGGTCAATACGAGTTGCAAGCGCTATATGGGATTCCGCCCCAACCCCCCTTTGTAGCGCCCCCACAGAAAAACTAATTTTTCCCACTTTCTACCTGCTGAAGGGTCAGATAACGGGATTTTTTTATTTTTAGAATTTTTCGGGGTACCGTATTAATCATCCCCCCTACTAATATACGCCCCCCTTTTATAGCTTAAAATGGAGTTTGCTCACACGTGATTGGGGGCTCGGGTTGACTAGTAATATATAAATAAAAGTCAAAAAAGCTTGCTTTGGGACATCCTCTGATAATTTTTCAAAGAATTTC
This sequence comes from Lutzomyia longipalpis, assembly GCF_024334085.1. NCBI lineage: Eukaryota > Metazoa > Arthropoda > Insecta > Diptera > Psychodidae > Lutzomyia > Lutzomyia longipalpis. The sequence continues at coordinate 18,283,448 of NC_074709.1, read as the reverse complement.
AGAATTTTCTTATTTTTACCCAACTTCCCACTTAGCCATCTACTCTACATCTCTCTATGTTTGTACAGTTTAATGGCATTTCGTGCTGCAAATGGGTAATACTTTCCGCGTTTTTTTTTGGGCTACAATTTGGGTTAATAAGCAGAAGAAATCGCATTGAGGCAAACACGAAATTCTTAAAGCATTTCTCACGAGGCATTATTGGGCTATTTGGCAAAATTAATTTTTAATGCACAATAACCACCGAATGAACCCGAAAGATGAAAGACATGGGTATAAATTTAGATTAATCCACTTCATTTGATAAAATTTAATGCCGCACTTTATAATCACATTGAATTATTTATTTACTCTCTGCCCATAAATTGGAGGATTATTTATAGAAAATCATTAATTTACTTTGTATGCTTAATGTATTTTTGCTTTAATAGAGTTATTTGTAGATTTTGCAATAAAGCATAAAAATATCCAAATTAAAAATATTGCAATGTATTGTATTGTTTTATAGGATAAATGTTGTCGAATTGAGGAAGGGCTCTTAAAGAAATTCAATTTTAAAGTAATTGAATTTTAAATTTTAAATAAAGTAGATTTAACTTATTAATTAAAAATAATTCTTTTATGCATAAAAATACAAAGAATTTGAAGAATGATAAAGATAAATTTGAAAAGATTCCCATATTAGACGTACTTTTCTTAATTGAAGTTTCATTTATATTCTTTTCGTAGAAATTTAAGAATTTTATTCTAAAGTTTTGATTGACAAAGAAGAGACAGAAAAAAAACTTCACAGAATAAAAATAAATTTGTTTGAAGTTTCCGTATAAAATATCCTTTTATACGCTACTAAATCCCTCTGAGGCATTCAAAATTCAATCCATTTCGTCTTTTGTTGCCAGGACAATGTTTAATATGTGAACACAACTCTATATAAATTCAAATGGAAGAAAATTAAACGAGACACTCCAAAAATTCAACAAAAGTTCAATAAAAGTTCACATGTGGATTGAATAGAATTCTTCCTCATGAATGGCAATGAAAGCACGTTGAGAGAGATTTTCTTTTTTTGGGGGTAGTCATTCTGGGTATTTTTACTTCGACGATGGTTTAAGGAAAATTATGTAAGCGGAAAATTGTTTGTGAAAATTTCATCTTGAGGAATCCCTCAAAAATCCATTTATGAAAACCTTCAGGGAAGTTTTCTACGTGGACTTTTTTTTCTCCCTTGAGTCTGACCTCAATCTTAGCTTTACTTTGAATATTGAAAGTTGTCTTTATCAAATTATCCTTTTTCAGGGCATGCGGTGGCTTTTGCTCCATCGAAATTACTTAATTCTATAGCCACGTTTCTCTTTTTTCCTTCACAAACATCTATACATAAGACTTTCGCAGGAATTTAAATCAACTGCCGAAACCGGACTCAATATTGAATAAATAATAAATTAAATGCGATGAAAAAATTGCAAATTTCCTCCCAAAATTATCGGAAAATTTATTTCCCAAATTGCAGAGTGAATATTGTTTAGTGATGCAGCAAAATTGATTGAATAATCCCATTCCGGGGTAGATTTAAAAAATAAATAAAATAACACAAATTGCAAGGAAACAATTTTGCGTGCAACCCCATTCATTTGGTAGTGTAAATAAAATTTTAATTATTTTTTTCAATACAGATTCTTTGCCAAAAACACACAGTGAAATAAATAATTGAATTTTATGAGCGTGATTTTAATGCCAGAGCTTTTCTATGAAATGTTGTTTTTTGTTGTTGTATATGGGGGTGCTTTTTTGTTGCAATGTAAAAAAATCATTGTCAATTTTAACAAGATGTTCCAGACACATTGTTTTTGAATGTTTATCTTTATTTATTTTGTTACAAAATTATTTGCCGTTAATCAAGAAAATATTGAATTTAAATTAAAATATGTATAATTTTTTAAAGAAATTATTCGAGAAACTAAATTTAAATGAGCTTTGATTTTTTCAAAAATAAATTTGAAAAAGAAAACCGAAGCTTTCGACTTCTTAACTTACATAACATAACAATGCGGTTACATATAGGTATAGATTAACAAAATTAAAACAAAACATTCTTATATTCAAATTCTAAAACCAATTTAATAAAACATTTAAATCAAATTTAAATTCAAATACAAAAAATACCCAAAAATAAGTAAAACAAAAACACCAAAATAATTTGTCTGGGACACCTTGGAGCCACCCAAATGTTTGTGTGCAATGCCGAAAAAAAGAGTTATACTGTGTGTGAAGAAGATAAATGAGAGAGAAAGAATTAATAAAATATAATGTAAAAATGTAGAATATTTCACCTCGCCGAGTTTTGTAGCGGACTGTCACATAATCATCTGGAAATGAAACAATTTTACGAGAATTGTTATTAAATTAAAAACAGAACAAAAAAAATTTCCTAAACTTTACATCTTTTTGGTTTATTTTCTCTTTGTTATGAAAAATAAAACTCAAACATGGAAAGGAAAAAAGGTTTTTTTTGGGGAAATTTCAATAAAATTTTTAATTAAGTAAAAAATTTGCAAAGCGAGCCGAAAAAGGACAAACTGAAGTGGGGCACGAAGTGGGGCAAAGAAAAACCAACTCACCATCATCTTTGGCTTTGTGTATTGTATTGTAGACTTTTTTGTACCATTTCGTCTGATTGTCATCTCGAATTTCCTGAAAATGCACAAAAAGAAATTGTAGAATAATTTAGGGCAATGAGTAGAGCAATGGAAAGTTTATGTAGTGGTCTCTGGTTCGAATCCATAGATGAATGGATTTTTTTCATTGAATTTTTAGGTCAAAAAAGCTCCATTTAGGAAAACTCACCGATCGCAGCACAACTGGCATTCCTTCTTTGAGTGTTTGCCCCCCAACCCCATCAGTCTGCCTTGATGCAACCTCGGTCATCGTGCTCCTCCCGTAGTCGGACTCTGAATTGGAGTTCTCGAGCCTGATGGGATGAATTATTTCATTGGGCTGGGCTCTCGTGTCCGCCTGGGTGACTTTCGTGGTGCGCTCCTCTGCAATGGACAGAGCAAAAGTGCAAATCACTCCACTGTTGCTATTCACTCACTCAACGGGGGATGAGAGTTGAGTAATACACAAGAGGGGGTTGTTTTAGCAAGAACTACACACAATTTACATTTAGATTGGGAAAGAGGCAGCTTTTTCGCAACACACAGCATGATTACATTTCGGGGGGCACTTTGGCACAGCAGACGGAAAGCTTAGATTCCACGAAACGACGGGGAAGGCATGCAAGGGCTCCACATGGGGGTGGTGCCCCTTCGGCTCCGTGTTTACCTCTCGCCTTCTGCAGAAGTGTCACCGTGGGATTCTGGGATCTGGGCAACTTCGACGTGTGATTGATGTTGGGGATGTTGGGCGATGAGAAACTCTGTGCAATGCGCTGAACGGAATTCGTTGGTGCAGCCACCTCCGGGGCTTTCTCAAAGCCCGGGTGTGCCCATGGTGGCTGCACGGGTGGTGATGTTGGTTCCGATGGGTTCCTCGTGAAGCGTCTCCGCGTGAGTGTGGGTGACTCAAAGGGGACTGGCCGGAATTCCGCCTTCCTGCCCCCAAGCTGTGGCGACGGTCCAGCACTGCGTGGTGTCCAAATGGGTGGTGGTGGTGGCGGAAGTGGAATCGCCCCATCTGTCGACTCTGCTGCCTGACTCTCCGACACATTTGGCTCTGACTTATTCGTGGGTGACCAGATGCCTGTACCCGTCCACGGAAATGAATAAGTTTTAAATGTTCCACCCACAGACAACGCGGGGATGGGTGAGTGGTATCTCTCTCATGAGGATTTCCATACAGCGTACAATGCGGAGGGAAATGCACGCGCTCTTTAGCAAATCCTCCATCACAGAGGGTTGTGTGGGGTCGGTGGTTTTTCATTCAAAATCTTATCTGATTCTTTTTCTCCGCACCGAAAAATTGTTACGTCCATTTGCAAAAAGAGATAGCAAAATAAATGGGGACTTTGCATGCAAAAGAAAATGTAGGTGATGTGATGTATGTAGGTATATGAGGGGTGTGCTAACGAAGAGCTTTTCCCAAAATTATGTAGTCTTTGGGAAAGAGTATTAAATTTAAAAAAAAAGATCTGTTTCAACATAAAAGCAAAATTGGAAGAAGAACAAGAGAAACAAGAACTATTCTTAATAATTTGAAAGCTTTCGTATTTGCTCAAAAGTAATTTTTGATGTTTTCAATAAAATGATTTATTCGCTGGAACTTCATTTTATTGTAAAAATCCACCACATCTGCTTATATTTTCTCTCGTAGAAAAAGTTCTTCAGAAAGTATATAATTTTCTCTGAGGGATGGAAAGCTCTTTAAAAGCTCTCCAATTATATATGTATTACATACATATGTATGTAGGTACAAAATATTAAAAAATATGCAGAACATTTGAGAGAAAAGCTTCCCTTTCAACAAAGCCCTAATAAATTGCAACAACAACCCTATTTTCCACAAGAGATCTACTTAAAAATACCCAATTTTTATATTGAAAAAATAATGGGATCTTAAAGCTTTCCCTCCCATACACACACAGCTTCTCTTATACCTACTCCACCAAACTTTTCCCCTTGGAAACGGAAAAAGGAAGCGTGATAATGAATGGATGAGGAATGGAGACTAATACGATAAAATTATTCATTTTCGTTGCAAATGATATTTATTCAGCGTGGAAAACAAATGAGAATTACCCCGTACACGTTCACATAAGGATTTTATGGGTGAAAAAATTGTTCCTGGCTGTTTAAATATTTCACATGGCGCGTAATTCTCTTTTCCACGACGAAGCTTTTCGCGGTGTGGCTTTTTTTCGTGAACACATACTTCCAGGACGATGACTGCGAAAGCCCAATGAAGTGGAAAACGAAACAAAGGGCGCAAAAGGACTAAGCGGAAAAGGATGGGCTATATTTTATACTGATTCTGTTAACTTCTCTAGCTTTTTTTTTGCGTGGGTGGAGGGATAACTTTTTTATATGTGTGTGTATGTGTACTTCCAGCAGACATCTTTGGTTGTTTGTTGAATGCGACCGAGCAAGTAACCCCCAAATGGTGGCTTTGTTGGGTAGATAGAGGAAAAAATACACACACAGGGTGGATGGGGGATGTTTTTTTTGTTAGCAGTAAGCAGTCCATGAGAATCTCCTGAATCCGGAGGTACCGCATGGGGAAAAATTGAATAATGTGGAATATAATGTTGAAATGGAGGAAACAATCAAGAATAGAAGGGTTTATGTGGAGCTTTTGCACACATACACACAGCAGTTCCTCATGTAAACAACTTTCCATGCCACGGAGCATTGAGTGCAAAAGGTTGCGGGGGTGGGTTGAGAGGTTGTGTGACTGTCGGTGCGTATAAGGTGCCATTGTGGCTGAGCAGCAATGCATGTAAAACACTTGCAGAATCGCGAGCTTTGGCACACACAACTTCACAGATTGTCCACATGCAATTTGCACCATAGGACACACCTCAGGTTTTGCACGATGGCATCACCCCCATTGTTACTTCCGACTCCACATCCGGTATAACAGAGATTATCCCGGTGAGTATACTCTCGTGGGGATCTCTTTCGCATGGTTGAGAGTAAATCAAATTTCTGTAGCGTTTCCCTTTTTGAATCAACACACAATGGGGAAATGGAGGACGAATCCTCTGTATGTCCATTCTTGTGGTTTATATTAAATTAAACAACAATGCCCATCCATGAATTTACATTTGGAGGAATCTTATTGTGTGTACACACGGCCATTGCTGACCAAATATACAAATAGACGGAGCCTCGGAATTCTAATCGCAACTTCAAATTGAATTGCAAATTTCTCGCACACACCGCTTAGATGTGCGGAGAAGTTGGGGAACACGGATGAAATTACACGAAAGCCCTGCAGGAATGATGGAATTCATGGGGATTATGCTGAAGGATGAGCATTGGCAGTAACATGCCTTGTTCTTCCTTCTTCCGTGTGGAGCTTTTATTTGCCACACAGAAATCTCCGTGTTGAATTTGGACAAAAACTGAGGGGTTTCAATCCCACAAAAAGCTTTTTTATCGTTCTTCTAATGCTAACTCTTGTTGGCAGAAATGTTCTAAATTTGCGGTAAATTAAACTAGAAAAAAAATTAAATTCCCCAAGAGATTAAATTGATTACTTAGCGTTTTTTAATGACCCACTGGAAACGAAGAATTTTGTAGCAAAAGGTCTTCCTCGAATATCTACAATTCTGAGCTTTTGAGAGCTTTTTTTTTTTTTAACTTTGTTGAAGGTGTTGTTAATCAATTTTAGAACAATTGGCGGTTAATCTTAAAAATTTTAAGATCTTCGCCTTTTATGGGTAATTCACAACCTCTTCACAAATCATAAATTTTTTGCACCTGTTTCAAAAAGAATGTTTAACATCTGCTGGTTACTTTTGCATTTTCATACATTATAAATATTTATTAATTGAAAAAATTGGTTCAAAATAAATAAATAAAATAATAAAAGCTTCAATACATCGTATTTTTTTTTTCGTTTCGCGTGATAGCTTTTTCGATGGGGTCCACCAGAGTCAATAAAATCAAATATATATGAAAGGAACGAGGCGAGGGTGCTCTATAGAATTTCCTCTCCCTATATATTAGTTGGATAAATCGGCCAATAAATCACGGATTCAGAAGGTGGCCAGAGTGGCCGGAGTAACAGTTGTGGATAATAGCGGTTGACTGGGGATGATGATGTCCTATGGAGAGAGAGTGCATGGAAATTATTGGCGGGTGCTTTGGTTCGCCTTTCTTGACCGCCACCAGTGCGTTGCCCGGTGAATTATGTGAAATTCATGGATAAACTTGGGATGAGCTGAAGAGGAACGGAAATATTGCCCATAGGGCTTCCCATAGCGCATAAATCACATCATTAGTGTTTGTCATCTCACTGTGTCACCACCCTGGGCGCCATCCGCACCCCCCACCCCCTACCCACCGTGGGGGTGTGGAAGCCAATGATTTACGGGGATGACAGTGAATAATACGCAATCATGAGTCGTGTAATCATCAAATGATTAGCTACTTTGCATAATTATTCCATGTTTGCCACAACATTCGCGCTCAATGCACATTGATTGCCCGCAATTTCAGATTGCTCCTCATTTGCAATATAGCTAAATTATTCGATAAACTTAGTTTCAACATAGTTTCTCTCTGTCTCTACTACATATTTACAAGAATCATAGTTAAGCTGCTGAATTTAAATTACGATCCCTGTGAGTTGAAAATGTAGGAAGGATTATGAAACTTCATCAAACTCACACGTTAACTTCAAATAAATTTAGCTGTGTCCCGGATTACTACATGTGGCGACATCTAGCTTTAATTTCCAATCACATGTATCGCCAGATGATTTTTCCTTCATTAACTCCAAAAAAAAAAAAAAAATAAATCACAAAAAATCATTCAAAAGAATGTAATGTTTGCTTTCATAGCTTGGAATCCTTTTGTTCCATCGCGTTCAATTATTTTGTACAATTTTTTTTAAAACTCTCTCAGCAATTTGCCATGAATTTGACCAGAATGATTCTTCAACGCGTGGGACTGTGAGATGGGTTTTACATCAAATGAAAAACTCAGGATATTGCCACGCACCATTGGGTGTCGATTGAGGCTCAAAATGCTTTTGGATAGTCATTGTGTCGCCAAATACACCATTGAGAGCCCACCAAAGAGGAATCACACACTTTCAATGATGACGGAAAATCGCACCGGAAATCAATTGGGTGAGTTATTTTGGGATTCATCACTCTGAATTATTGCTTCTCTTCCTGCGTCATCGAAAAATCCATTTAATTCATTCACCTTGCCACTGATGCGCCTATTGTGCAGTGGAGGCGCCAGGTGTTCTTTTTTATTTAAGTTTTGTGTCAAAAATTCAAGAAATGTCATTAATGTAAGAAATATATGTCATTAATTAAAATTCTTGTGCGTATTTTGCTTTATAAATACTTTATAAGAGTTTAGCTGATCAAAAAGTTTCAAAATTGATTTTCTAAATTAAAAAGAAATTAATTTGAACTCGAAAGAAACAGTGTAACAAATTTCTAGCAGTTTTAGGTAAACAATTTAGGTACGTATGTGACATAGAAATTGCATGTTTTACCCCAGATTCACTTTTTATGTAAGGCTTGAGTTTTCTAGCAGTTTTAGATAATCACTGAAATGGAGATTCTTAGATATTACTGATTAATTAAATGAAGGGAAAGTCTCAAAATTACAACAAAATCACGTTTTACTAAATGAAAAGCTTTGATAATTTTCTAGCAGTTTTACTTAATTACTGCAGTTGAGTTCTTTAATTTTTATATACTAATTGAATATAAAAAAATTAAAATTATAGGAATGTTCATGTTATATAAAATTAAATTATGTTTCGTACAATTTTGATGATTTTCTAGCAGTTTTAGATAATTAATGTAGTAGAAGCTTATACATACATATATATGTAAAAAATAACCAAAAGTCTCATACAATTTCATACACATAGCATGTTTGACTTAACACTAATTTAATTAGTTTTCTAGCAGTTTTAAACAATTACTGCAGTTTTGTTGAAAAATATATGCAAACAAGATAAAATTATAAGGAAAGAAAAACCCAAAACTACAAGAAATTTCATATGTTACGTTATTTTAAATAAATTTCTAGCAGTTTTATAAATTTACTTTGATTAGATTCATTATTATAGGAACGTGAGATTCACAAAAAAAAATTTTATATATAATAATTTTTGACATGGATCGTCATCAATCCAACCCAACCCAATCTTTGCATCATTTCCGTTTGCTATCATCGCATATATGTACCTTTTCATTTTCACGAGAGAATTAATTTACACAAAAACCACCCACAATAGTGGCGGAAAATGACGCAGAAGATTCTAATTCGTAACACATGATCGGAATTTCAAGAGTTATTTGTGACAGGAATAAAAACATTTTAATGGCTCAATTATTTCACTAATTCGCCATTACGTGGCATGTTTGTCTTTTCACCTCGTACCAATCGAGCTTTCCTGGGGGGCGAGCGAGAGAGCTTTCAATCCCATTTATCATTGTTGATTCAGCCTGTCGAACAATTATTTACATTTGATCGCTTTTATAATGTATTGCGCACTGTTTTATGTGATTGTTAACCTGAAGGGGGGTGTTAACACAACATACATCCATGTTCATCAATAAGCTAACTTCAATGACTAATTGCGCAAAAAAAAAGTACCAACTTCCTCGCTGTTGGATGTGTGATAAAATTAGATATATAGAATGCAAAAGGTGCGTCTCTAATTCCGGCGACAACCATCTCTCTGTATTCACGATGCGAATTTGCTTTTGCACCTGCACTTTGTCACGGTGCCTTTAATGTTTTCCCGTGGTGGCAGCAACATCGTCTTTCCTCGCCGCTTCAGCATCCCACAATTTCTTGAGTGATTCATGTCTTTTTGGCAGGAAAGCATGCACAAATTTTGCTAACGTCAACGACAAAGTGTGGTTTTTGCTCTTTGCACGATGTACTCAATTTGAACTGCTCTGCAATTTCAGACTTTGCACAACGAATCCTTCACGGAAATTCAAAGATTTAGTCATGCAAATTTTTCGAGGACAATATTGGCATGGAAAATGTCGTCTTATTGCTCTCGTACGATTGAAAGTTTAGTGCATTAACCCTTGGAATGCGGAGCGGGGTCGTTGAACGACCCCAGCGCTATATTTCGTGTTATATCTCCATAAATATAAAAGATACCATTCCCATCTTTTGGAAATAAGTTCTTTGGTTATCTGAGGAGGTTGTGTAAAAATTTCAGCTCAATCCGTCCACCACAAGAAAAGTTATTAAGAAAAATGTAGAAGAAGAGAATTCAAAAATTGGTGTAACGGTCATGCTGCGGAAAATTTTTTAGAGCATAAACAACATAAAACATAATTAGAAGCATATTGTTACGTGAGGCACCAAAGTCCCAACGGTTCCTGTTGGATGTGAGAAGTGGGGATCGGCGATAAAAGAGTGCACCATGCTAAACGGTGCCTCTTTGTGCCAAGTGAGAGTGCCGAGTACACAATTGCCGTGCCGTGTGTGCCACTGTGGGGGCTGTGGAAGCGCCCCCGTGCTTTGTGCCCATGGAAGAGGACCCAATTCCTTCCTCTGACGCCCCCAATGCGTCTGTCCGCCGTGGAGATGCCTCAAACTCCCGGCGTCTACGAGGCACAGCTGCGACGTCCCCACCGACGCCTTTCGCACAACCTCCGGACGTCCCATTCTGCCACCGAGTGATGGAAGCGCCCCCGTGCGACCTGGCACTCCCCACGGAGATGCGTCGCCTGGCCACCAGCTCTCCTGGCCCGACTTTGGAGCATTTCTACTGGCCACTGACAACGCCCGGATGCGCCCGCATGGTCTTCGAGGGTTACGTCCCCTCGACGCCCCATAGACGCCACGCTGAAGGAATGGGAACCCTCCTACCTCATGTGGAGGCCCCAGTGAAGCCCTGCCAGTCACGCACGCACGTAAGTCGCCTCTCAGTAATTTACGCCCTTCCGGCATTTGGCGAGTGAGACGGCGCGATTAGAGGAGAATTTGAATAAATGACCGTTGGACAGTACCCGCAATAAAGGTTGACGCACTTGAGATAATTGTGTTGTGGCTTTTACCCCCAAATGTCCTGATCGTCCTGACGGTACCCCAATCTCGTTACACTGGTGTCAGGTGTGGGGTAGTGACCGCTCGCCCGTACAGGCGGTCAGGACATCGCCAAGACGCCACCCACGCACACACTTCAGGACACCCGCAGCATTTGTCTTCGTGGGACTTTGAGACACGCAAAACATCTCGGATTGATGCCTAAATTGTTGGCCGGGACGGCCAATTCTCACGCGGGAGCAGTGTTACGTGAGGCACCAAAGTCCCAACGGTTCCTGTTGGATGTGAGAAGTGGGGATCGGCGATAAAAGAGTGCACCATGCTAAACGGTGCCTCTTTGTGCCAAGTGAGAGTGCCGAGTACACAATTGCCGTGCCGTGTGTGCCACTGTGGGGGCTGTGGAAGCGCCCCCGTGCTTTGTGCCCATGGAAGAGGACCCAATTCCTTCCTCTGACGCCCCCAATGCGTCTGTCCGCCGTGGAGATGCCTCAAACTCCCGGCGTCTACGAGGCACAGCTGCGACGTCCCCACCGACGCCTTTCGCACAACCTCCGGACGTCCCATTCTGCCACCGAGTGATGGAAGCGCCCCCGTGCGACCTGGCACTCCCCACGGAGATGCGTCGCCTGGCCACCAGCTCTCCTGGCCCGACTTTGGAGCATTTCTACTGGCCACTGACAACGCCCGGATGCGCCCGCATGGTCTTCGAGGGTTACGTCCCCTCGACGCCCCATAGACGCCACGCTGAAGGAATGGGAACCCTCCTACCTCATGTGGAGGCCCCAGTGAAGCCCTGCCAGTCACGCACGCACGTAAGTCGCCTCTCAGTAATTTACGCCCTTCCGGCATTTGGCGAGTGAGACGGCGCGATTAGAGGAGAATTTGAATAAATGACCGTTGGACAGTACCCGCAATAAAGGTTGACGCACTTGAGATAATTGTGTTGTGGCTTTTACCCCCAAATGTCCTGATCGTCCTGACGGTACCCCAATCTCGTTACAATATAAATGTGCAAAACAATAAAGAATATTCGAGAAATATTGCCATTTATCACATTGCGGGAAGTGAGGGGAATGTGGGGAAGAGTGAAAAAAAAATTGCAGTTTCTTGGCAAATTTCTCAAAAATAAATTGTGAAAAATGATTGAAAAATGTTTTTCCCTAATATCTCCTTCTAAGTATTTTAGGGCGGCGAATTTGTGGTGCAGGGTGCAACAGGACTATATAAGGAATCTATAGGCACTAATCCGACAACTCCAGGTTGTATAGTTTGGGAGAAAATTGGCCTTCTTTTTGGAGTCGTTCAACGACCCCACCTTCGCATTCTACGTAACTACCAAGGCCTCCGCATTCCAAAGGTTAAGGGGATAAATGGAGAATTGAGAAGATGTCTCCGTTAAAAGCTCGATTGCGTTACCCAGCAAACACCTTGCAACTTTAACTTTGGAAACTCTGAAGCAACGTTGCAAGAGAGTTTACTTCTTAGTTGCTAAAGTTGCGAATATGGTTGCATGGAAAACGATGCAGTATACTTTATCGCGATGTTGCCAAAGTTGCAAGATTTTCTTTATTATTTTAATAACTTGAAAAATTTAAGTGTTTTTGCATTCTAAAGTCTTTTCTACAACTTCTGAAAGAATAATTTACCTAAAAACACACTAAAATCTGAATTTTAAGCAAAATAATTAACTTTGAAAAAATCACTTAGAAAATAGTTGCAGGAAAGTATATATCAACGTTGCGCTAGTTGCAATAAAAATTCGAAAGAGAACAAATTTTCCTTGAAATTTAAGTTTTTTTGGACTCTAAATGAGTTTTATGCATTACTTATCCCTAAAATAATAATTTTTTATTGATAATTTATCAAAAATTGTTAATTTTATTAAATACGAGGTAAATTGTCGCTTCGCTCCAATTTACCTCGCCCCGCTTCGCGGGGATTTGTTGCGCTTCGCGCAAATTTTATATAGAGAAAATAATTGAGATGAAAAAAGTCCAATAGAAAATGTATTCGTTGGTAACAATCGCCTGGTATCAGTAGTCTCTGTACCAAATTTCATCACGATCGGACCAACGGTGTAGAAATGCATAGCTGAACAGACACCATATTTTTGAGAGACCTTTCTTTATTATATAGATGGGCCACGCAAAAACCTCCAACAGATATTTCAAAGGGAAAAAGTGAATTTCACACAACATTTTTGGCGCAAAATTCAAAAAGTAGTCAAAATAGCATGAATTTTATATGGGGGCTATATGAAGGGGGGCTCTGGGGGGAAAATGAGTGCCGTTGGTAAAAACCGCCTGGTATCAGTAGTCTCTGTACCAAATTTCATCACGATCGGACCAACGGTGTAGAAATGCATAGCTGAACAGACACCATATTTTTGAGAGACCTTTCTTTATTATATAGATGGGCCACGCAAAAACCTCCAACAGATATTTCAAAGGGAAAAAGTGAATTTCACACAACATTTTTGGCGCAAAATTCAAAAAGTAGTCAAAATAGCATGAATTTTATATGGGGGCTATATGAAGGGGGGCTCTGGGGGGAAAATGAGTGCCGTTGGTAAAAACCGCCTGGTATCAGTAGTCTCTGTACCAAATTTCATCACGATCGGACCAACGGTGTAGAAATGCATAGCTGAACAGGAACGAAATTTTAGAGAGACCTTTCTTTATTATATAGATAACGAGGTAAATTGTCGCTTCGCTCCAATTTACCTCGCCCCGCTTCGCGGGGATTTGTTGCGCTTCGCGCAAATTTTATATAGAGAAAATAATTGAGATGAAAAAAGTCCAATAGAAAATGTATTCGTTGGTAAAAACCGCCTGGTATCAGGAGTCTCTGTACCAAATTTCATCGCGATCGGACCAACGGTGTAGAAATGCATAGATGAACAGGAACGAAATTTTAGAGAGACCTTTCTTTATTATATAGATAGATGGGCCACGCAAAAACCTCCAACAGATATTTCAAAGGGAAAAAGTGAATTTCACACAACATTTATGGCGCCAGATTCAAAAAGTAGTCAAAAAAGCGTGATTTTTATATGGGGGCTATGTGAAGGGGGGCTCTGGGGGGAAAATGAGTGCCGTTGGTAAAAACCGCCTGGTATCAGTAGTCTCTGTACCAAATTTCATCACGATCGGACCAACGGTGTAGAAATGCATAGCTGAACAGGAACGAAATTTTAGAGAGACCTTTCTTTATTATATAGATAACGAGGTAAATTGTCGCTTCGCTCCAATTTACCTCGCCCCGCTTCGCGGGGATTTGTTGCGCTTCGCGCAAATTTTATATAGAGAAAATAATTGAGATGAAAAAAGTCCAATAGAAAATGTATTCGTTGGTAAAAACCGCCTGGTATCAGGAGTCTCTGTACCAAATTTCATCGCGATCGGACCAACGGTGTAGAAATGCATAGATGAACAGGAACGAAATTTTAGAGAGACCTTTCTTTATTATATAGATAGATGGGCCACGCAAAAACCTCCAACAGATATTTCAAAGGGAAAAAGTGAATTTCACACAACATTTATGGCGCCAGATTCAAAAAGTAGTCAAAAAAGCGTGATTTTTATATGGGGGCTATGTGAAGGGGGGCTCTGGGGGGAAAATGAATGTCGTTGGTAAAAACCGCCTGGTATCAGGAGTCTCTGTACCAAATTTCATCGCGATCGGACCAACGGTGTAGAAATGCATAGATGAACAGGAACGAAATTTTAGAGAGACCTTTCTTTATTATATAGAAGAAGAAGAAGAAGATAGATGGGCCACGCAAAAACCTCCAACAGATATTTCAAAGGGAAAAAGTGAATTTCACACAACATTTATGGCGCCAGATTCAAAAAGTAGTCAAAAAAGCGTGATTTTTATATGGGGGCTATGTGAAGGGGGGCTCTGGGGGGAAAATGAATGTCGTTGGTAAAAACCGCCTGGTATCAGGAGTCTCTGTACCAAATTTCATCGCGATTGGACCAACGGTGTAGAAATGCATAGATGAACAGGAACGAAATTTTAGAGAGACCTTTCTTTATTATATAGATAGATAGATAGATGGGCCACGCAAAAACCTCCAACAGATATTTCAAAGGGAAAAAGTGAATTTCACACACCATTTATGGCGCCAATTTCAAAAAGTAGTCAAAAAAGCGTGATTTTTATATGGGGGCTATGTGAAGGGGGGCTTGGGGGGAAAATGAATGCCGTTGGTAAAAACCGCCTGGTATCAGTAGTCTCTGTACCAAATTTCATCGCGATCGGTCCAACGGTGTAGAAATGCATAGATGAACAGGAACGAAATTTTAGAGAGACCTTTCTTTATTATATAGATTTATTTAGTTGCCTAAACGTTGCATCAGGGTATGCTGCCGCAACCCAAGCTCATTTTGTGCCTATGTTGCGCCTTTCACCGCAAGGGGCGCGTCTACCGCGAGAAATAACATAAAACAGACAGAGAGTGGAATAGAAAAAAATGAGTCTGTCTCTTTCATTTATGTTTACAAACAGCAAAACTAGCGCCGCCCTGGTGGGTTGCTACCGAATCATTTTACAACGTTATTGCAAAGGTTGCTGCATCGTTGCCTCAGAGTTGCAAAAAATGTCTAACATGGCCGACGGCATAAAAAAGTTGATTTTTATTTCATTATTCCGAGCAATTGGGAGCCCAAAATGATGTGGGAAGGCTTTCTTAGGGATAGTTGGGTGCATTACTTGTGTTTAAATAATTAATTAAAAAAAATTAAATTTTTGACCCCTAAAAAAAATTTTTTTCGGTAAAAAAAAATTAAGAAAATTGAGATGGGAGCATCATTTAAGTTCCTTTGAGGCGATTTCATGACGGTAGAACCGCATGGCATATTTTTTTTCATTTGGAAAAAATCTAAAAACTCTATTATTAAATAATATAAATTATCCATTAGAGTTTGTCATTTATTATGATGGGAATATGGACGCCATATGATTATTATGGGCGTGTACCATATTTCCCTCCATTTATGACAGCGGAATGTTTTGAAATATTTTTTGAAACATTTTTGTTTCAAAAAATTTTAGTTGCGAGACGGTATACGAGAAAGGATATTTCAGAGTTTTGCAACGTTGAGGCAACTAGTTGCGGCAACGCAGATATCTATTGACCATCTACTTCGAGGCAACGCAGATATATACCGTTAGACATGGTTGCATTGTAGTAAATGTAACTCCGCGCAACGTTTAGGCAACTATCAATGGTTTGTTGGGATATACATAAAATCAATGAGAAAATCATTTTCTTTTCTTTAGTAAAGAAAAGCTTTTTTCGTCAAAGCTTAAAATAAGAATTTATGGAAAAACTAAAAGATCCCAGACATTCAGTCTTGACTGAATGTCTGAATAACTTGTTAATAATTTTCAAAGGAAGTTGGAGCCAATATAAGGACGTCCGTTCTCCTTTGCATACCTAGACTAATACATAAAGTATCACATGTAGCTTCGGGAATTCTTATCTCAAGGCAAATGCAGAGGAAAAGTAGAATCTTTGCTGTAGATAAATATTTCTCTTTGAAGCATCTTCTTGCTAAATGTTTGCCATAGTTTGAATTGAATATTATCAAGAGAATACCCAATCAATCGGATTTTATGTTTAAAAGTTAAGCTTAAATTTGCTTGTTTTTCTTTGTGACTTTGGATGTGTTTTGTAAAGCATAACGAGCTTTATAAATTATTACGAGTAATACGTATTTTACGATCATGCCTCCCCACATCTGCATATTGATTTTATGATATTTTATGCTCTCGCGTTAATATTGCATAAAGGGTTTTTCATAATGCTCCAAATAGAATTTGATAGTTTAATCAAATTTTCCTTTCAAAATAAATAAATCAATTTTAATTTTGAAATCTAAAATTTTGAATGCAATTCTAAACTGACTTTTGCTATAAATTCAAATAAATATCAAAATTGCACTATTTGCAATTCATGTCCATTTGCGGATGATTTTGAATTAAATGAGCTATGGTGCACCACATACCCAGGTTCATATGGAAGTCAATGATGCATGGAGTTGCAATTAGTTCATCAATCAATGTGAATGATTGTTTCGGGAGAACATCACACAACGTAGAGCGAGAGATCTGTTGGACGCGTGTTCGGATGAGAAAATGGGATTACAACTGGCGGAATTTATTGGCGAATTAATTATTAATTGGTGTGGGTGGGCAGGCCAAATGTGGGGTCTTCCGTGCGGCAATGTTTTCATTGTTGCGTGGAATTTTCTAAACAAATTCCCCTCCATCTGTTCTTTTCGTACGCGTTCTTCTTCCCATACAGCAATCCCCCTTGGGAGATTTTCCTGCCAGATTTCGCGCGAGAATTTTCCCGCGCGGGTGTGAAAATGACGGCGCGTGGAAAAATTAAATGTGACATCACCTACGAAATATTTTCCAGATTGTACCGGGAAATCAATGAGTTTTGGGAATGAGAATGGTAAATCCCCAGGGTGGGAAAATTTTCGCATATCTCACAGCACCCTGCAGTGCTCGGTATGTGTGCTGGGAAAACCCGGGAATATCGTTATCAGAAACTCCAACGAGGGCGGTGAAAAAAAATTAATGATCAGCAATAACTAATCGCGAAAAATAGTCCATAGAGAGAGATATTCCTGCAATTTCCACCAATCTCCCTCACACTCTCCCTATCACATACATACATATATTATTTTCCCGCACATTGCACACCTCCGTGGAAATGTGTGGTGAGTTGAAAAATAGATTAGACAAGCCGTTTTTCCCAACTCATCCCGATGAAATTACATCGCATCGCACTTATAAATCATGGACGTTCTGTGGAAATTGAAATAAATTTCATCTAATTTCAACGGAACTTAACGACGATTTAATCAAATTTGGACACTTGCCCATGCCTAAAATTGCTACAATTTAGCTTGGCGACATCTTGCTGTCTATCTTTCATTCATTTTTTCTGTTATTTATTTATTTATTTCAGACGTACAGTCTTTCTATTTGTTTGCATTCAATTAATATAGGATGTAAGAAAAGCTTATTTGTCTTATTCAATTCATGTTATTATATATTTTTAACAGGTGACAGTCAGTAAAAGCGGCGTTTTCTATAGCTTGTCATTTGTTTTCTAATATTTTATGTTTCTTCTAACGTTTGACATTTGTTTGAATGTTTGACATAATTTGAACGTATGACATTTTTTGAACGTTTGAGGTTTATTTACACCTTTGACATCTTTTATACCGTATGATATTTATTTGAATGTTTGACATAATTTGAACGTTTGACATTTTTTGAACGTTTGACGTTTATTTACACTTTTGACATCTTTTCTACCGTTTGACATTTATTTGAATGTTTGACATATTTTCCAACGTTTGTCGTTTTTTATCTAACCTTTGAAGTTTATTCTAATATTGGAAATTCATTCGAGCGTTTGACATTTACTCTAACTTCCTACCATCTATTCTAACGTTTTATTTAGCGTTTAAAATTTATTCTAAAGTTTTTCGTTTCTTTTCTAACATCTGACGTTTCTTCTAACGCTTGACATTTATTCCTACTTTTGTTGTTTCATTTCTATCATTTAAAATTTCTTCAAACATTTGTCAAATACTTATGAAATTAAATTCAAACGGCTAATATTAGATGAAAAAAATCTGACAAGATTGCAAAGCTTTTCACAGATTAAAAAACATGATTTTCTTTATGATTTTAATAGTCTTTATTCTCTACCAAACAATTTGGTAGAGCATCTTCTAGAGCTATTATGTGATAAAATTCCTGACAGAATGACTTTTAATTCACCAATTAAAATTCTCGTGTGCATTGAAATATCAATCAATCTTACAGAAACCCCTTCGGCGTATTTCCTCCGCATTGAGAGCTTTGTCAATCAACAACCATGTCCCACATCTTCATTTCGTGCTTCATTTAATCACAAAATGCAATGTGACGTCTCGTTAACGTTTCAATTTTCCTCCATTCTGTCCACAACTTGCCAATTTTCCATCTAACAATGCTCTTGTTCTTCCACAGGATAAGATGCCGTGGCTGCCTTTTCCGAGGAGAAAACACAAGCTAAGCGGGGAAAGGGGATTTGTTTGTCTTGCTGACGAATGCGAAAATTGTTGGTGCCGAAAATTGTGTGAAATAAACTTTGCTTTATGCGAAATTTGCGGTGTTCAGGGAATTTTTTTCAAAAAAGAAATATTTTCCTGCTGACACTAATTTTTCACTTGTTTTCCCCGCAATTAGAGATTTGTTTGTTCTCACGTTGATGGTGGAAAATGAATGGGAAAATCTACAC
Organism: Lutzomyia longipalpis; assembly: GCF_024334085.1. Taxonomy (NCBI): domain Eukaryota; kingdom Metazoa; phylum Arthropoda; class Insecta; order Diptera; family Psychodidae; genus Lutzomyia; species Lutzomyia longipalpis. The sequence goes on along the minus strand of NC_074709.1, from coordinate 18,264,431 downwards.
AGGGAATGCTTTCCTCTAATGATCATTTATGAGAGTTTTTCCTTTATATTTCACGAGAAGCGTGGACGATTGTCCTTTGTTATCGGAGCTTCAAAGGAGTTGCTATAGTGGAGGAGTAGCTGGGTTGGGGTGGAGGGGTTGTAGTGGAATCTATTTTCAAATCCTCTTAAGGGTTGTCAATGTAAGATACGCCGAATGGGATGCAGTTGGGTAGAAGAATGGTAGAACAAATGAAAAATTCTCTGTGAAATGTAATTCCGTCTGTCCAGCAGTGTTTGTGATTCTCATGATGGAATTTTCCCAGCTGCTTGATGGGAGGTAGTTGGGAGAGGGGGTGTGTGCTCTTCGTGGAGGGCTTCTGTGAAATGTGTAAGGAAGGAAGGAGAAGATGTTGAATTGAATATAAACCCCCATTCTTCAATCATGTTCAATGTGTGGAGAAATATTTTCGATGTTGTACACCATTGGGAAATCCTCTTTTGAGATTTCTCCCGCACTACCCCACCCCATTGTCATTCTGTACAGAGGGGGTAGGAGGGAGAGGGGTTGAGAGCTCTACTCGCGCGTACAAGAAGAGCTCCAATGTGTTCGTTTGCTTTACCGGAAGAAGGTGCTGTCGCTTTGAATTTTGGAGCTATTATTGCTGGTGCCGTTGACTGTGATTCTGGAAAAAGACGAGCTTGTTTGGATCGATGTATCACTGGGTTTTAGTGATACTGCATCCATCCCACCCCATATACAGGATGCCATCTCACCCCATTAGGGGGATGCATTTCCTAAGGGTGGGAAAGGGGATGCTTCATGGCAAAACTAACCCTGCCCCATTTTTCTCACGTTTCGCGTCGACTGGAAAACTCCTTTCGGTGCAATCCACTTAGCTCGTTTCACAAGAATTGACTGCGAACACCCACCCACGTCTCAATCACACTATGCTCCACACAATCAACAATGGGAGAATGGCATTTGGAAGTATATCGAAAAAAAACACACAAACACAATCTTTTTACCACCCTCGTCAATGAAATTCCACTGATAATCCCTTTTCGCTCACTTCCGCATTTTCCTTTTGGTTCCTCTCTTAGGTAGTACTGAGAGAAAATTTTAAGGTAGATTCTTTACATTCTCTTAGTTGTTATTTAATTCCTCTTTTATCAAATTTATTTTATAATTTTTTATTCTTTTTGTTTAAAATTCATTAAAGATTTTTAAAGGAAAATCAAACTGAAATTTCTTGAAAATTAAAGCTTGGCTCTAAAGAACTTTTTGAGCTAAATATTAAAAAAAATCTCAAGTCATAAAAAAGTTATAAATGCAATTAAGATTTAGACTAATGGGCCATATTCAGAGACCAAGAAACCATTAAAAGTCGCTTGAAATCTTGAAATTGCAGTACAAAATTTAAAGATTTCAAGGGTTTCTTGGTCGCTGAATAAGGCGCAATATTGTGAAACTTTCAATCTATTTTTCTCGTCTCTAAAACTTTTACTTTTCTGAAAAACTAACATTGAAAATATTAACTGTAAATTCAACAGTTTCAGAGCGCTTTTAAGAACATTCATACTTTAATTTTGGCTTGAAAAAATGTTAAGCATTTTATGAACTACATGAAATTGATATTATTGGCACAGGAATCAGAACATTCGAATTTTCGATATTTTGTGGTTTCTCCCCTATCAGGTTTTTCACACCAATTTTTTACACCATGGGAAAGTGTGGGAAAGCCACAAAATATTCGGGATATTCACTCAATTTCACATGTTATAGATTTTTCATATTAAAGACATAAAGGACAAATTTTAAAATACCCATTAACCAAAATTTTTTAAAAATTATAAAATTTACAATTTTTTCAGAGACGAAACTCTTCTAAAATGTCTGATTTGTTAGAATTTAAAACCTCACTGTTTCAATTCTAAACTTGTTTTATTAACAAACTTTCCCTCAACCCTAATTTCTTAACCCTTTTCTCTCTGTGTCTTCGTGGGATCCTTAACATCGTGGGAAAATCTTTTTTCGTGGTATGCCTATCCTGGTTCGTGAGAAGCTTGAAGAATTAATCTGTCCGTGTGGTGGGGAATGACTTAATCTCTTTTGTAGGAGATACTCAAAATTCCACCAACATCGCTGTGGGAACTCCTTGAAGGAAGAAAGTCAAAGGGATTTCCGCGGGCGTGCACCTCAAAAAGGTGCTCAAACAGAGCTTCCACACCCCCCTTCCCGACCACATTAAAGGCACCAACGTCAGAGGTTGAGCGACAGAAATTTTTCGCCGAGATGAATGACGGCTATTTTGGTCGCGAAGCTAATTTATATTTCCACAGTGGGTGGGTTTTTGGGTGATTCTCTTCGTGGCTTTTGGGTGTTGTACGCGCTCCCATGAGGGAGAAGCTTGAAAACAACGCGATCGTGCTGGGCGGAAGACCCATTGGGAAAAAAATCGCAGGTCTGCGTTGACGATCCTTCTAATTTTAAACCATAAACTCTTCGCGCGGGAAATCAACAGGGCATGATAATCTAGCGGAGCTCTATGGGTGAGTGTGAGGGACATACAGAATCCAAAATTATGCTTTTCGTGAAAAGCTCTGCGTGAGAAAATTCAGCCAAAGTGGATGGGATGTGGTTATTTAAGCTTCACCAGGGAGGTGGGAGCCAGAATACGGATGGAAAATGTAATAATTTCTGCGGTGGATAGACGAAAAGGAAAAACCATACCACTTCGCACCTTCAAGTGTTCCCTCCACACACACAGAACTTCCAAGTTCACACGAGAAAGACGCGGGATGATTCACAGAGGTGGTGGGAAAAGGAAATTTGAGATAGATATAAGTGGTTTGGGGCATCCTCACGAAAAGTACTCCATTGAAAATACTTCTCTTTTTTTTTCACCTCACAAAAACCCATCTCTTTTCGCATTCTCACGTGCTTTGGCACAATTGTGATCAAAATTATAGCATTTCCGATGTGGAATTGGAGGAAAAATATTTATGGAGCAATTTTGGAATTCAATTTAAGTTTTCTTAGCAGATTTTCAAGTGGATTTTCTAGCAGGTTTTATCACATTAGAATTTAAATTCAGCATTTGAAAATTATTAGAACAATAAAAAAAATATTCTTTTAAATTAAAAATGAATAAAAAAGGTAAGTAATAGAGAAAAAAAGGTAAAAACCTTTTCCACTTCCTCGTAATAATCAACGTGCAAAAATACAGACTTGCTATAAAATTATAGTTTCTCATCTTAGGGGTTTATAGCAGCGAATTTCACTTCAATGAAGGTAGATGAACTTTCAAAGTTCTTAGATGGCTATGGAAAACGAGGGCGATGATTTGCAATTTTATAGCAATAGAAGATTAACTAAGGTTAACTTCTAAACTCATTTTATGGCAAATTCATAAACGAATTACATATTAAAGCACAATATATTGTGTTTGTATTTTGAAATGCTCTTAATTTTTTAAACGTTCATAAAACTTATTCGATCAATTAAATTTATAAGTTGCTATAAAATTTATAGCATTCAATATAACTTGCTAGAAAATAAATTCTAAATTGTTCACAATAAATTTTGACTTTCAATAGCTATTAAAATGCAGTTTTCCTAAGATACACAATCATATATGTTTACAGAAGACGGGGGCGTTGTTAGGCAATTTTATAGCAAAGAGAGATACACTTTATAGCATATTAAGAACTGTAAATACAAAAGTTATACAATAAAAGATAATAAATCATTTCATTTATGATTTCATTTAAGTAAAACAGAGAATTGTTTATTTTTTCGATTGAAATCTTGGGTGCTATAATTTTGACCACAACTATAATCATATTTTCATGCACTTGAGCCACCTATGTGACTGTACAAATTGCCAATTTGACGAGGAGCTTCAGAAGAATGACAATAAGTTCTATCGTTCACGTTTTTTGCGCTTCTCTTTCTGATACACAGAACATTTTGCTATATAATTAAGAGATGTTTCAATTCAAAGAAACTGAATGTAAATAGCTTGACGCCATTTCCCAGTCCCCCATTCATTTTTCCACTGAACCTCTCCACTGTGCCTTTGGAGAAAAATAAAAGACTTAAGGTGTGTGTACCTTCCTAACGAGGCAGCACCGAGACTCGGTGTGTTTTCACTGTGCAGATGTAACGAAAAAGTAATACTATAATTATTTTTAGAATGTGATTCCCATGACGCCAAAGAGGAATTTCACGAGAGAGAGAAAAAGGGAGCGAAAGTAAGATGGGATGTCTCTGGAATTCAATCGGCGTGAGTGATGGTAATCCTATTTTGTAAGCACTTTGTCAAGAAAAAAAGTTGAAACACTGCGGATGCTTCCAGAGGAGTCGAGGCAAACGGCGCGACGCACGATCGCGATCCGGTGGGGTTTTTCACGAGTGAGAAAAAAACACGCAAACGGGACGCGCCGTGTCCGATATTTGCAACTCAACTGAGACCCGACGTTGATCCCAATGCGATGTGGAGCTTCGGGAGCGCACCAACACCAATGATCACCCGAAATGATCCCGCGTGTTGTGCAAGACGTCGTCTACTGGCGTCTTCGCGTGGTCCGTCTGTGGCTCCACAAGCGTCGGTGTGGTGGACGTGTCAGTGTATGGCGGGTGCCTAAATTTAGATGACCAAATGAACTCGTTTGAAAGAATTAAAATAACGACTAATGTGCTTCTCCTCACTTGGCAGAGGCGAAATCAGGAGGATTAGAGCCTTTTCATTCATTTGACATTTAATCTGACATTTCTTTGACATATTTGATTTTGACAGGTGAACCTGTCAGATACATATATGTCAGTTTGACAGGTAAATTGTACTCAGAAAATGAAGTAAATATTTATTTGAATTAAAAAATAAGTTTTCCCATTAGTAGTTACATAATCTGTCAAATTTCTCGAATGACATTTGATTTGACATTTTTGATAGTTAAATTTTGCATTACATTTTGGAAAATTTGAAAGTAAATACTCTGACGTTTAAATTTATGTACAGAATTATTCTTAAACTATCTACTCTTGACATTTATTATGACATCTTTTGCTTAATTTAAAGAACTGTCATTTGAAATGATCTGTCACCTGTCAATTTGACTGTAATTAAAAAACTTTTTAAAAGTATTGAATAAAAATTCTTTAGGTTAAATATAAAACTTTAAAAATATCCTAGTTAATTTTCCATTAACGTCTCACGACTATCTTCTTCGAAAATGTCTTTTAACCTTTCAAAGTGAATTAAAGACATTAATTGAGACATCAAAGTTCTCGTAAAAGGATGTACTTTTCAATAAAGGCAATAAACTTTTCCAAATGAAGAATTTAAAAGCGCTCACACTGCAACAAAATTATTCTGTAACGAAACTCTTAATTATTGAACTTCCTATCCAATTTCCATCGAGAAAATGCTTCTTAAGGGGGAAAATTTAACCCTTCATCTCTCTCGTGTCATTATTCATTAACCATTCCCCTTAAGTTGGTAAATTTTGTATAGCTCTGACAAGCATCGATATCTCCTTGGGGACTTTCTTCGATACATTTTTCTCATCGTGAAAATTTATGGGTGTGGAAATTTAATTAATTCCAGAGAAATTTTCTCCCGCTTAATTTATCGCCCCCGTCCAATTTTCCCCCTTGACAATTCTGTAACTCTTCCGACTTCCCACCGTCCATTTTTCTTCGTCCGACGCCGAACTTTTTTTTCTGCCTCTTCCCAAACTTCCCCTTTGGCATTATATGTATTCTCAAATGGTTGCAATTGGAAAATACTCACAGCAGAAATTACTTCTGTTGCGCGACGTTCTTCATCTCTGTGTGGAAACCCGTTGTTGTTGCAAAAATTCACAGGAGAATTTTCAATTTTTCCACAGCACAGTAACAACTCAGGGTGTGTATTGGGGAAAATTTACAAAACTTGCGCCATTCGTCATTTTCACAAAAACTTATACGAATAAGAATTTCCATGGAAGTTTTCCATGTGCATTTCTGTATTGGAAAAATTCTTTTCACACAACTTCACAAAACATCATGCAACATCTGGTGATTTTTCATGATTTTCCTCTCTAATATAAACAAGAAAAGTCAGGGAAGTTTCACTCGAATCTTTTTCTGGAAGTTTTTTTTTCCTTTTTATTTGTGTGGGATTTTTTTCATGTGCATGATTTTCAAGAACAAACAGATGAAAGATACTTTTTGAGGGGGGAAAAGTAGGTATATTCAAAGGTATCTGTCAGCGAAAAGGCCTTAATTCTGGTTTGGAGGAAAAATAAATAATCTGACTGAAGAAGAAGTTCAATAAATTGTATCAATGGGAGAGTTAAGCAATCGCGCTGTTGGAAAAAAAAGTATAAGAAATAATTCTTTTTATGCGGCGTTAAAGAAGTCAACAAACTTGAGATTTTTTTTTGAAAAAGTTTTAATTAAAAGAAATAATTAAAGGTTAAAAATGGAATATTTCAGCCGATTTAATAAAGAATACTTTCGGAAGAGTTTGATGTCTTCTTGAAGCACCAGAAACTTTTCCATGAATAATTTTTTTATAATAAATTTCATAATTTATAAAATTCATTCATTTGGAAAATTGTGAATTTAATTTTAAAATATTATCCATAAACCGGGTAAAAGTACTTATCAGAATTTTTCACGACTCATTCAAATTAAAGTAGGTATTTAATTAATTATGCAAAATTCAGCATCCCTGTCAGAGAAAATTCAACGTAAAATGCAGAATTTTTTATTGACGCCATGAGACATTTTACGAGAACGAATTTTTGCGATGTAAATTCATTTGAATGTGAGGATTGTTGAAGGATTCTGCAAGGACAATCCTAACAGTGAGGGACGATTTGAGATAATGCCATGTTGGGACGAAGGGATGGCAAATGAATTAAGCAAATTGCATGCAGACAAGAAAAACAAGATGGGGGGACGAGACAAGAAATTAATTAAGACTAAAAGACACTTAATCCTACCGCGTGCGAAAAGGAATCCTTTGGCCAGTACCAGTGATTTATCAATTTCGTGCAGGAGATCACTCTCCGATAAGCTTTTGCGATTGAGGGTGAGTTGCGATGCCGAAAGCTCCTGATTGGGTTTACGTGGTCGAAGCTGAACCTCCTGCTTTGTATCCTTCCACCTTGGTTGGAAGCGTCTTGGCTTTGGAGGTGGTGAGCCAGTAGAAGAATCTTTAGTATCATTATTTTTTGTGCGTACGCGGCATGAAAGGCAAAAGAGAAAAAAAAAACAATTCGACATAATTGAGGGTTTCTCCATCAAGTGCAAATGAATACAGAACAATTTTCTCGGACTTGAGTTAATGGTCTTCATAGGAAATGAACTTCTTTTCCCCTCTTTCACAGTTTCTCTATCTCTGTATCTCGGGGGGAAAATACTGAATTAATCATATGCTGCAATTATGATTTTTTCGACCACTGTCTCGCATTTTGACAAATTTGCCATTCTATTTATAAACAAACCACTTCCTTTTTGTCTCAAACACCGGCAGCTCGATGCCAAATGCATGGGTTTGATCAAGGTTTAATGGTTTGAATTTTTACTGAAAAATTAAGGAAAGTTTCATGCAGTACTTAAAGAATTTTCACGGTAAAATTTAAAGTTCTTGAGTGGAATCTTAAGTTTTACGTCAAGTGGAGGGGCCTGGTTTTACATTGAAATGGAGACGCTAGGTTGTAAGCAGACAACTATATATCGCAATTTATGATTTTTTTGTGGGAAATAAAATAGAATCAGAATAATAGAAAATTTGGAAAATATTCTCGTGTTAGATATTTAAAGATAAAGTAAATGCAAAAATTTGAGAATTTTATCACGAATTTTCTTTTTTCTTAAAAAACAAAGTTTTTAAAGAAACATAAAAAAAGAATCACAGCTAAAACTAAAATAGTAAAATTAACAGAGGATGATTTCTAATCTTTAAGCTAAATTTATTTACTTTGAATGAATTCTAAATGAAATTAAAAATGTTTTAAATGTTTTTAAATGTATTCTATTTTCTTTTATGATTTTTCTTTCGCGATTTTATCACTCTGAATTAAAAGATTTTCACAAACTTTCAGAGAGTTTCCTTTAGTTTTTTTTTCAGTAACTTTGGCAATATTTCATGTGAAATTTAACATCTTATCCACTCTTATTTAATGCCCCATAGTGATTTGACCCACTTCTGTCGTTGCATCATTATCGTCATTATGAATGTGAATGAAGAAGCACCACGCTGGCAATTCCTTCTCGTCTAAACTTCCTCTCCCAACCTCTCCCCCATAGAACAATTCTCTCTAATGTAGAAAAGCAGAGAAAAGAACATGACAAAATGTCTCCGATGGATTTTTGCATCCTCACTGCGGCATCTTCCATTAATGCCAAATTTGCTGTTGGGAAAATGCAAATGGTTCGCAATCCATGAGACTTGGTTGTGAAAACAGACAATCATTTCACCATTATCCCTATTCCGGCCATTACACAGCCACTTGGCACGAGCTTATCTCACTTACAAGCGTGTTCTTCGGCAATGCCATTCCTTTCGGAAATATGCATTTCCCACCCTCTTTTTCACCCCCCCCCCCCAACCTCCTTTGTGTTGTTTCAAACCACCGTGTTTCAGTTGGCGGCCACCCTCGTTTCAATTTTCTTTCATGTTGATGGTGGGAAAGAAATTTCCATGGGGACAGGATGAGTAGGGGACGAGCACAAAAAAAAAGTTGTGATTTCGCATTTTTGATATGAATCCGGTGGAGCATTGCGGAAACCGAGGTGACACACAAAAAAGCATAAAATGTATTTTTGTAAGAGAACGCGGAGTATGGAATAGATAAATCTGTCACCAGGCGTCTCCATCGCTGAAAATTCACACTTTGCTCGTACAAAAGTGTGAGAGGAATTTTCTTTAGAAGTTTGAGAGAGAGAGAAAAATAGCACTTGTGTGAGCGTGTTAGTGAGGAGTTTTCTCAAAAAGAATAAAAAAAGAGCACTGGACTTTGCTTGTGTGAAATGGAAATCGAGAGATGAATGTATAAACTAACAAATCAAGGGGCTAACAATTGAATCAATTTGAGAATTTTTTTAAGGATTTAGGAAAATTTAATTTTCAACACTTTAAAATTTTTCTACGCATTAGTCAACAAATAATCAGGAATAAGAATCATTTCATCTGTTTAAATTTTCAGTTAACGTGACAAATTTTTTTTGACTACGAAGAAAATTTTAATTGATTTAATTTATACCGAAAAATTGGACTACTATTTAAAGTTATAAAGAGTTATATAATTAAAGTTATAAAAACCTGGAAATATTTTAGCATTATGACTTCTTGTTTCAAAATTTCTACATTTTATTAAAATGTCTTTCTCTAGAATTGTAATTTTTATTTAAAATTTAGACTTGATCTTAAAGGATTTTTTAAAAATTACTTTTAATCCATTAAACTGAGATTGATTGTGTTTAAAAAAAATAATGCTACACATAAAATTGCTAAATCTTTGAATCTTTATTTCAATTATTTGCCCCTTGAACATTAATTTTAAGTGAAATGAATTAATTATTCTATTACCCTATTGTGCCTTCTGAGTCAAATAGACTAAACCTAAATGACCTGACTTGATTTATTAATGTTTTTTATTAAAATTTATATTAATCATTTTTATTTTAACCCTTTCATACAGCAAAAAGGGGTAGAAAAATTCTACTATTTTAATTTAAAAAAAAAATTACAAACCACACCTAAATAAATTTCAACTAAAGGTTTCAAATCCAGACCTGAATCCTATAAAAACAAATGAGCGTTGTATTTCAAAATCCTTTAATAACTGATGATAAAATTTATGAGAAGCTTCACAAAAGATTCTTTCATAAAAGAACAATTCTAATATTATTTACTGCCATCTTTTGCTTGCTGATGGAGTTAAAAAAAATATTTATAAAAGATGGAAGCACCTCACTGGCACGCTCTCTCAGAATAGGCGAACGAACGTCGGAAGCATCATGCCTTCCAACGTATGGCACTCGGGAGGTGTATTAATATTTAGAATTTGGACCACACAACACTTGGTGAATAAACCAACTTAAAAATAAACCACATAGTAGAAGGAAGAGAGAGAGAGTGGTTATGCAATGAGACAAATTTGTTTATTTCAAACAAAAACAACACACTCCAACAAAATACTTTATTACAAGTCCTACTTGCACAAATCACACAACTAATCACTCTAAAAAATTTTTTTTTGTTAATCTACCATAAAGAAAATAAAGCTGCGGTATCTCTGTGAGGAGATAGTGCTGTTAATGGACAACACTACAATCTGTTAGTGATGAGGGGGCGGCAAAGTGTGAGCCCCAGGATGGCCACGGCAGCGCAAATCACATAGAATCGTGGTCCTGGAGATGCGGGCGATCGTTCGGGTGACTCACCATGTGTTGTCGTTGTGAAGGACTCTGCAAACTCCTGCAGATGTTTTGGGAGTTTGTTAATGGTGGCCTCCTTTTCACCATCTACGACTTTCACTTCGACATTGTGCACTGTTGGCTCACGCTGGGATTCCCGAGGTTGGGGTTGTGATTCAGCCCCACTTTCCCAATCACTATCAGCAGGCATTGAGAGCTTCGTTCGGCGTTCCTTGACTTTGCGAAGAAATTCATTTTCAATATCCGCCGGACCAGACTTGGTTGCAACGGGAATATCATCCGTTGACTTGGTCACCTTCATGACTTTCTGCAGGCGACGCTCCTCCCGCTCAGCCACCTTGTCTAACCATTCAGAATGCATTTGCTGCCTGAATATTTCTTCCTCACTCAAGAGACTTGATCTCTTTGATTGACTCTCATCGCGCACAGTACTCATACGCATGGTTGTAATCTCTTCCTCAAGGCGCTTCCGATCGAGTTCAAGCTTTTCAAATTCTGCCTGGAGTTCTGCCTCCTTCTGTCGGATGTATTGCAATTGTTTCTCATGGAAATCCCTCGGCAGTGAGAGACGCCTCCCAGTGCCGACATGCGGTGTAATTGGCGTCGTGTCAATCATTGATCGTCGCTGCGACACCTTATTTTGCAGTAAATCGAAATGCTGTTCGGTTCCGCTCGCGTCAAGCTCACTCAGTCGTGGGGCTTTTATTTCCGTCGCTGATCTCTGGCCACGGCAGAGATTGTCCTCCCGTGCCAGTGGACGGGTCACATTCTCGGGCGACTCATCAACCACAGTTAAGTTATTGCGCGACACCCACGCCCTGCGATCGCCCGCACGACGCCGTGGCACAAAATCAAAATTGTCATCCACTTTCTCACGCCGCGTCACACGAAGAAAGTCATCACCGCATATTTTGGTCGTCCCTGAGTCTCTATTAAGAAATCCCCCTTTGCTATTTTCGTCCATTCCACAATTTGCACCGACCTTGTCTTTTGGCATCGCGCTACTTTCACTCTCGACACTTTTGCTCACATCCCCATTATCGTCCGTGATCTTTTCGCTATGCCGCTTCATTTCATCCACAACAACCCTGCCATTTTCAACCCTTCGACACGATTCGTAGGAACTTGTTTCGATGTTTGAGAAGCGTTTCGTGGTAGCCGCGTGATTTGCCGCCCCGTGGCCTAATTCGTAGTTTGAGAAACGCTTTGAAAGCGCCTCGAACATATTGTCAAACTCTCGCGGATCTTTCACCATTGTGACGTCACGCACTTGATCTGTCGCACTGGACTCGGCGGCCGCTGGGGCGGACTGCTGATGCTCATTCTCGGACTCTCGGATGATTGCCAACAATCTGTTGTCGTCCTTGGCGCATGCGATTCCATCTCGCGATCCATCGCGGTGCAGTGAGTCATGGGCCGAATTGGGGTGTACGGCTGTGGGGCGTGCTGGTACTGGCGGTGGTGTAGCATGCCGTGCTATCTGTGGATCTGATGAGTAAAAGTTGCCATCCTGGAAGGGATCCGACACATCTATGAGAAGTTCACGAGCAGGAAGGGCTGGAACAGGAGGCGGTGATGGGGTGGCTGGTTTACTTACACCGTGTGCTTTAACAAGTAGATCTGAGATATTTTGTGATACATCGGCCAATTCACGTAGAACTATGTTGCCATAGGGCATAGTTGATAGCCGATCTAAGCATTGCTGACGCAGTGATTGAGGCGTCGTACTTGATGCCATATCGGTGTTTTGATCGCAAGGTGACTCCGGAGCACCTGCAATGGCGGAAGGTTCAAAATCCATCTCTAGATCAGTCATTGAGGAAGCCATATATCGAGCTGTGCACTGGCTGTGTGATGATGTACTGTGTGTTTGGGATGAGATACTCCCCGAGGAGTCTTGCCGATGGAAATCAGGTATATCACATTCATCGGGATTCGGAAGGGGATCAGGCGAAGGCGGGTGGTCTGACACTATTTCTGACAGAGGTTCTGACATTGGATCTAACACTTCGGACGCAGATATTGACAGAGGTTCTGACATTGGGTCTAACTGTTCAGACGCACCCATAGATAGAGGTTCTGATATTGGATTTAATTGTTCATTCTCTGACTCTAAACGAGGTTCTGATACTGGATCAAATTGTTCATCTTCAGACTTTGATAAAGCCTGAGATACTATTTCTGAGGCAGGCTCTGACAAAATTTCTAAATGAGGTTCCGAATGGGAATCAGCTATTGATTCAGACTCTGATTTACAAGAAGTAGGTAATAAAAGTTCAGATTGTTCATCTGGTGGTACAAATGCAGAGACATCGGATTCAATCACAGGAGTTTCAATTCGAACATCAACGTCTTCCGTTACGGAATCTTCACCATCACCATCAGCAGAGTAGTCCAATTCACTGGCACTACTTGAGCCTGATTCGAGATATACCACCTCAGCCCCTTGAACCTCATCAGTCTTTGTGGTTTCCCACGTTGAGGAACTTCCGGGTATTGATTCGGGTTCTAGAATTTTTGTATCAAGTAAAACACATTGCGGTTCTTCCCGTATAATTCCTGATACTGGCTTCCGTAGAGCTGAAACATGCTTACGGCGTTCAGAAAGGTTCAATGTGACTCCTTTAGGGAAGACAGCATTGGCTTTCTTGGAAACTTTGGCATTATCAATAAAAACATCATCATCTTCTTCGTCGAACATGTCTTCATCTCTATCAATTTCTTTGGGATTTCGGTCTACTGAAAGACGATCACTTCCTCCATCTGTATCACTTGATTCCTCACGAATGCTGTCTAGGAATCGGGGATTCATAAATTGCGGTGCAAAATGGCTTTCTATTGCTGCTCTCTTCCTTGTTTTATCTAACTTTCTTTGGGCTATAACTTCAGGCGGGGATTTTTCTCTAGATGGAGCAGATTCCATGAATGACGATATAAGTTCGCGGATTTTTTCATCCTGCTCAGATGAAAGATCTTTGGATGAGGCTCCTTCAGCAGTTATGTCAAATTCTAATTTGTCCTCATTTGTAGGTGTTGAAGGATCCTGCAAAGGATCTTCTTCCAGTTCTGATGACTCAGGTTCTGAAACATTTCCTGGATTATCAAAAGAATTAACCAAAGAGCTTCCACCACTGCTTAGTTCCTGAATTTGCACAGTTGTATCCCCAAAGCTATGTGACTTCTTTATAATTAATCCCGGATGCGAAACACCAGGTGATTCCACCCTGTATTTTGGTGATGCTTTATCATCCAACAGTGATTGATGATTAACATCACTTTGCCCTTGAGTTAATGACGTTGCACACATATTTTCGCTGCCGTGGATTAACATATCACTGATGATTTCCTTATCATCACTATCTGTCGTACCCTCGGCCCCCTCTTCGTGTTGGGAATTTTCACTTTCAGCCGCACTCACGCTTGCTTCCTCCTCACTTGGCTGCATGCCATCGGACGGATTTTCGCACGAATCATCACTTCGCGATTGCACCTCTCGCGGTGCCCTGCGTCTGCTGCGGCGACGCTTGTTGCGCGGCATTCCAATGAGGGTGCGACGACGGAGATGCCACCGAAAGTTTACGCAGAATATTGCGCAGAGCGGATTTAACAAAAGAATCTTCCTCGGCGGGCACGACGATCGCGACTGCTTTCCCAAACTTCAGCACCCCAGAATCAATCGGAATCGCACGCCGCGCTTACGATACTTTTGCGCGTATATCACTTCCCTCGCGGACTGCCAAGACACTCAAGCACTTGGGAGTTCTGGGGCCACACCGCAAAACCAACTTCACAGACAACACCACTTGGATCAGTGCAGTGTGTATTCCTCAACGTGAACAGCGTCGCAGTGTTCGTCTCTCAGGGGCACACTTGGGGGCGGTTAGATGGTGCTTATTTTGTGTATTTTCTCTCGCAATTTTGTGCTTTCTTCTACAACCTTTTGGTACATTTTCTAAATTAGTTTGTTTTTATGTTAGAGAGAGTTTTGTGTTTTTTTATGAGTTTAGTTAATTAGACGCCATTGCGACCATTTTGTTAATAACAGAAATAAAATGGCTGCCATTGTTGTGTAGTTTCAGCGCCTCTGGTGGGAATTTTGCAGTTTAAATTAATAAACAACGAAGTAAATGTCCGTTATTTGACGCTAAACTTTCTTCAACATAGATAATTGCCAGACTAATTCCCCGCGAGCACCACAGAACGAAAGTTAAATAGAGAAACGAGGATCAATGAGTCGTGCTAATACCGCGTAGATCATTTTGTATTCACATCGCGCCATTCTAATCCAAGAGGAAGGGAAATGCCTGATTGGGAGGAAGAACATTCTTGAATTATGGCTCTCCTGTCATTGTTCCAAAACAACCCAAGAGGCATCCACGAGTTCCCCCAAAGTGACCGCCACATCTAAATTTGTATCGTGCGTCGAAAGCATCTCAAGTGGCGCACATGCAATTTTTTTTTATTTTCAATTATATGCGATTAAGTAATTTCAGCGACTTATGTAAGCTCGAATCCGTATCACGATTCCAATGAAGCATTTTGCATTCGCAACATCCTCCTCGTGGCTCTCTTTTGCCACCTCTACACAGGTACCCTGTATGTATTTAATTAAAAAGCTAAACAGACAGTCACGATTCTTGAAGTAAAATCTGCAAAAAGCAGAGACCAAATAAAATGTTGGTTTGTTTGTACGACGATAAGAGATAACTTCTTATCAACCCACGCGCTATCGAGCCATTGATCTTTTCGGGTCTCGCGGGTGGAAAAACAGCGGAAAATTCGCTATGTGTGTGTTAATGAGTTTTCTGGTAAAAATTTCTAGAGCACCATTACACTCAAAAATAACCCACGGTGTTTTTCCAAGAAAGCCATTAAGACATTGTGTAATTTTCTGTGTAGTATACGCTAATAAGTTTGTTCTTAATACATATACATGGATTAGAAATTCTTTAGCAGCACAATGACTGCAAGTTGTGCATTGAAATTAGTTTAATTGATTAATGGAGTAATTGAGAGGAATTTGAATTGAAACAAAAGTTTTTAAACAAATATGGCGCTTTTATAACGGTTTAAATTCAAATTTATTTTACCTTACGGAAGATATGGGGTGGAGTCAGTCATGATAGATCCATGAAAAGGTTGTAAAATTGTATTTTTAATCTAGAAAGAGCCCAGTTGTCTAGCTAGAAAGTTCTAAGAAGAAAGTTTCTCGTAAAACTAATTATTTAGAAATATTTGTGGTTATGTATTTTATCTTTTTCCTTTATTTAATTTTGCCTAGTTAAATGGCTTAGATTTACATTTTTGTAAGATTTTTTTAAATTTTATTTTGTAATTAGGTATTTATAATTGAATGAAAATTCCAGATTTTCAACTTGAAAAATTATAAATTTCCTACCACGAATATGTAAATTTTAATCTTACTTCAAGCTCAAAGTTACAGAGTTTCACGGTTCGTAAAATAGCGGGAAAAGTAATTTTCCGTAATACACACAGAAAAATTATTCGTATTAGTCGAATGCGAGTGAGATATTCGCACATAACCTCAGTTTGATTCGCACTCTCCAATGTAAACAATATAGGAAAAATATTCGTCATTAACGAATGCAAGTGGCACACTCGCAAAAAATGACAATTTCACTGCCACTTTTGATCAAAATTTCTCTGTGTGTAGATAAAATAATTTTCATTTTATAAATTTTCCCTAATTTCAATAATCACGGGAAATTCTTGACAAATTTTTCCAAGAATTTTTAACAGTGTGATTGGGAAGTAATTTGTTTCATTCCAAGCGCAATTCATATGGGCCCTACTATAAAATACCGCGGCGTGCAAGCACTGCAGAAGTAGAGTGCCCACTTCACGTGCAATAACATTAATTGCCTCACCATTCAGCAGGTGGGTTCACTGTGAGAGAGTTCATTTACTAATTGATAAGCTGCTCACGTTGTTTTACCAATTACTCCCAAATTGGGGTAGGTTGAGTCTCTGGAATACTTATTGGAATATAATTTTTCAATTTCTCCTACAGCATTTAGAGTAAGAACACCCCCCACACCTTCTAATTTCTTCCTCAAAGAAAACTTTCCTAACAAATTCTCAAGCAAAAGTGTAGTGATCTCAGCATTTTGGGAGCAAAGTGCAGGAGGATGTGGATTAAAATCATCAATTTCTGTAGCTAAATTTAGTTCAAGCGAAGCCTTCACAATTTATTAAAAGGCTGTTGTTGGGGGGCGGGGGTGAGGAGAATTAATAACTTTATATAAAATACTCACATTATTCGCTTGCACTTGTGGGTTGTTTTATGGAAATTGAGATTGACGCTGATTGAAAACATAAACCGCACTTGCGAGAGAAGAAAGTTTCAGTGTATAGTGCGGCAAAAGGGGCTTTCGGTATTAATTACTAATTTTCATCATGATCTTGGATGTGTGCAATTTAATTTTCAATTTTGCAGATTAAAACGGAAATGCCAGCAACATTTTGTTTCTTATGAATACTTCCGTTGTACGGGCTTTTTTCCGCACCCACTTTGTATGTAGTTTTTGTATGTTGTGTGGAAATTTGTCTGCCTTTCGGCGAAATGGGCGAAATTGGGCATTTTGTGAAAAGCTAGAGATTATGTAGTATATCGGCTAAATAATAAAGCCATATAAGAAAATAAAGTCGTTTAAAGCTTATAAGTGTTATGGGTTTATAAAAAGGGTTTAAGATTTAACTCGTTTCAAGATTAAATTTGAAGACAGGGAGCAGATAAATGTCATCATTTAAAAATTTGATTAATAAATTTAGAATCAAATCTTTAAGTAAGGAAAACAAAGAAAAATCACGAAAGTGGCGTCAAAAATTCACATGGCGTACCTAATTCAAATTAATTTTTTTATAATGGAATGATAGTAATTTTTAAAACTTAAAAAAAATAATCAGAAAATGTTATCTGATTAACCCTTTCTCGTTTTTTGGGTCATACGTAGATTCAAACGTGAAATATTTTATTTTTTCAAATTTTTATGAATTTAAATGTTTTCCCAAGTAACAAATGCTTTTAAGTCACTCAAAAGAAGCCAAAGAAGACGTTCTAACTAAGAAAGGTCCCCTGAAAGCTTCCAAAGAATAAATATCGTGGTAAAAAGAGCGCATGTTTCAATGTTTCACGTGGACACGAAAGGGTTAATTTTAATATTTCAAAGAATTTATCTGAATTAATTTATTAAAAAAAAAAAAAAGAAATTTAGTCAGTAAAGAATTAGATTTTGTCAATATTATAAAAGATTCATGAATTAGAATAAAAAAAAATAAATTATTTATTTATTTTCTCATTAAAGTGGTTATGCGAGGCTTTTAAGCAAAGATAACTCCAGTAAAGGCTAAAACGTATTTCTAAACAGTTAGGGTAAACTTTCCAAAGGAATTATTCTTATTATTTTCATCTAAGTCGTTTAACTCCACCCTGTTCTTCCTGATTTTATTCCTCGTAATCAATTTTTTTAATACCAAAATTATCGAAAAAAAAAGATTTTTTTATAGCTTAATTTCTCGAAATATTCTGTCTGTGGTTTCTCTGGACTCATGAAATGCAAACAAATCAAGAAATTTTCCCTTCAACGAAAGATCTACTTTTCTACATGCATTGCACACAATTCAACCATCAATCGCTCCACAAGATCCACCTGATCAAACACAAACTGCAGTAAAATCTTGGCAATTACTCTGCTCAATTATAAATTGCAAGGAAAATTTATGGTTGTCGTGCTCTTGTCCAACATGTCAAGCACCAATGAGGTTTTGGCATTGAATTAGAAATTTTGTAGACATTTTTTTCAATGACCAAATATGGAAATGATATCATGCAGTCTCCATTATATACGGCTTAACTGTGTGACTATATGCCTTTTTGTTGTGTATATGGTAATTACCAATTGAAATTATATGTTTAGGTATTCTCCAGTTTAGCATAGCTCGTATTGATGATGGAAAAACTGCGAAATATGAGAGAGAACCGCCTGTTTCGCGTTGCAAAGAGAGACCGCGAGAAAACCTGGTGGTGGCACACACAGAGAGCGACCTTGCTGCCAATTACACATCTCAGTGGTTCATATAGAAATTTTTCACAATTTTCATTTGCTACATTTTCTATAGGAAAAATTTTCTTCTATTTTATTCTGATGTTAAAGTTGCGGGAATGATAAAATGTTTTGTGCGATTTGTGTTTGTGTGATGAAAATGAGAATGTTTGTGTAAATGTGCCAGCCACACAGCTCCTAAAAGCTCTCAATTGTGGCTTACTAAACCCCAAAGGTTAAACCACTCAATCCGATATGGATAATAAAAAATAAAACAGAAAATAAGTGGCTATTAAATTATCATCATACCTTGAGGTGATGGCGTTTTTTTGGCTTCTGCTGCGTCTTCGCGCTGAAATGTGGTGTTCACTCTGCGGATGTCACCTGAAATGAAAACCACCGAGAATCGCTCATCAGTATAAATATTCAATCAACACATGCGAGAAATATCGATGAAAGTTTTCAGACAGAATCATCGTGAAAATTCTCACTTCACACGTTCGCCTCAGCGCGAGAATTATCTAACCATACCGCGTAATTAGTCCCCATTGTTGACGCTTCAACTCATTGGCTTTATAAATAAAAGTGATTGGTAATTAAATGCATGAAGGAAATCGCGTTCATATCACAAACTTCTATCTAAATGCAATAAATCAGGAGATGCAGACGGGCTCATTTACAATTTACTACTCATCGCCTGGCGCACCATGTTTATCTTACCATAAGCACTCTAAATAGAATATTTTGTGATACTAAAGTTTAGTTTGTATTTACGAAAAGGTGAGGTGAGTTCATTAGATTAGTAGAAGAGACTTTGGTGGAAAAAAAAGAATTGCGATAAGAAGTTTGTGGGATTCAAGAAGTCTCGAAATACAGGAAAACCTCTGTTAACGTGGGCGAAATTCTAAGGAAAAGTGTAAATTGAAATGAATAATTTGAATTAATTGAAATGAATAAATTAAATTAAAGTTGCGATATTTCAATGAATGCAATTGATGCATTTCAAAATTAGGGGATATTGGGGTAATTTTGAGAGATTTGCATAAGTTTATTCATAAGTTTAATTGAAAACAAATGAATAGGTCATTAAAATCTTCCCTAAAAAAGGGTTTTTTTAAACAAATTATTGTTAGGAGAGAATAGAGTTAAGTGAGATACTTTAACAATTTTAATTTTTTTTAAAGTGTTTTAACAAATAGTTTTGTATAGAAAATACAGAACAAATAATAAAATGGGGGGGGGGGGGGGTTAAATGAGGCTTTTCACCCAGAAAAACTCACGTTTTCCAGAGCTTTCGGTTCCGTTCGGAGCCTTCTTCAGTGGCCTTCAATTCCCACTCTCTGTAGCCACTGAAGAAGGCTCTAAACGGGGCTGAAAGCTCTGGAAAATGTGAGTTTTTCTGGGTGAGAACCCCCATTTAACCGACGAGAAACCCGGAAAATTATTATTGTCTTTACATGTCGGAAAATCGCTTCTTTTATTATATAGAACAAAATATATATTTCGTTTGATAATTACATGAGCTCATCTTTTACAATTTGAATGTAAAATTTTGAAAAAAAGGATAACATAATTTTTTTTAAAAACTTGAGGGACAAAACCGGTAGTCGCTGCCAATTGGACTTTTTTTAAATCATCATAGATTAAAGTCTATCTTACTTATTGTGATAACTTCTACGTTTTCTAACGTTTTCTATGATAGAAAATAAAGGTCAAAGTTTGGGATTAGAAATTCGTGTAGGTACTCCAAAAGTTAAAATAAATAGTTTTGCATACGGATATTTCAAAAACAATCTGGATGTCAGTATGACCCTTAACCCAGATATGTTCAGGAATTTATTAAAATTTAATTTCAAAATTTCCTAGAAAAATCTTTAAATCTATGTTTAAGCATTTAACATAGTACGATAGACAAATCAGTAGACAACGCTGTAGGGGGAAATGGGGCAAAATGTTAGAAAATCAAGACCACACATCTCCAATATCTCAGTAAATATTAATTCGTAATTGTTCTAATTTAGTCAAAAGGTACATTTTATAACTCTAACTAAGCCTATAAAGTTTTATAATAATTGATCTAATATTTTGGGATTTATTTAAAAAACAAATTTTTCAAATTTCAAAGTTACTTTGACCTTTCATTTCAATATCGTATTTTGGCGTATTTCTCTGTAATTTTTTTGATCCAAATGTATTTTTAGATAGAGTAACTAATGCTGAACACGAATCTAGTCTAAATTTTCCGAAAAAATTTTCCGGGTTTTCCCGTAGAACACTGACTCTAAAAAGTACCACTTGGGGCAAAATGTTAGAAACCGTTTTTAAGGCAGTTAACTTTTTTTAAATTTATTTTTTTTATTTTTCCCTAGTCAGTACACTTAATACTTATAATTTAGCGTGTTATATTACTCGCTATTACTAATATAAAATTATTTAAAAAATAAAAAGTGCAATTTTATAAATTTTTCATTTTTTTATTTTTTGTGTTTTTTTTATTAAAAAAATTTTCTAATTGTTACACAAATATCTTATTATCAATTGCTTTTATAGTGTCTAGATGAAATAAATACATAAAATTGAAATTTAAGGCCAAAAAACGCAAACTAACATTTTGCCCCATGATTTTTGAAACAGGCAAATGTGCAAGGGTTTGGAAAATGGCCTGAAAATGAATTTTCCCGTTGAGATAGAAAATAATCGTCTGAGACAAAATTGTAGCCCGGAAAATTTCCTATAAGATAGTCGTCATGAGAAAACTCAAATATTTTCAGGGAAATCAGGAAAATGGTCCTCCCAAAAAACTAACAAATTGCCCCATGTCCCCCTATATCCATAAAAAAGAAAAGCTCATAATCAATCAATAAACGAAGTATTATTTATCAAAAATATTATGTAACTTCCAAACAAATTATGTCGTCGAACGAGGTTTATCTGTACAAATTCAACGAGGAAATCTTGTCAATTTGTTGTTGTGGAATAAAAAGCCAGTGGCTAACGAATTGGTTTCTTCTTCAAGAGACATAGATAAGGGGTTTACATTTTTAATACTTTCGTATTGTGAAGTGAGCATGTAAATGGGAGATAACGAAGATGAACCTCCTGAAGTGCCTCTTATCTGTTTCTCTTCTTCAGTATTTTTCTTGTTAATTGAGAAATTAAATTGCGGCCGAAATAATCTTGGCATTGAAGATGATGTGATGCCCCACAATTTCATTTTATTGTGTTTGAATGCGTAATTAGCTTTAATTTTGTCATTCTGTCCACCGAGGCACGTCTCTTTTGGCCACTCGGGGAGACTGTCAAAGAGACCCATGGGGAATTATAAATGAAATGAATGACTAAATAAATGGTCAGCTGAGGCGCTTTTCTTTCATTTAAAAATAAGACAATATTTTGTACCCAAGATTGTCCCATGATGCGCATATTGAGAGAAGGTCTATATGGGTAAGAGTTGAGGAGATTTTATAGGCGAGTCTCGGCAGTGCTTGGCATTGAAGGGAAGCTCAAGAGGATAGAGTTCTGGGTAGCTCATGGGAGTAAGACAAGAGTTAAGGGGAATTCAATTAAATTCTATAATCGGCAGATATGTGTGCACAATGGGCAGTTCATATGGGACTTTCTCAGAAGCAATGTTGAGGGGAGACCCTCTACAGTGTTTTGGGATGTGAATTACTCCCAGCTGAAGTGGGAGATAGGGATCGTTTATTAAATTTATGAAGCACTCCATTTACCACATTGAGCGACTCACAATAATTCTTTTGTTGGGACTCAAGATGCTCTCTTCCGTCCTTTTTCCGGCACATTTTTTGCCGTCTTTCTGGGTCCGGGAGAGACGACGGAAAAACATCTCGTTTCTTGCTTAAATTATTGAGTTACGGTGAAATTGCTCTGTGGCAACATTGTAACTGACCCCGCAAGTACTAAGAGAAAAATTTAATGTTAGTCTATTAATTTATTTTTCTAGAGAACCAAGTTTTGAGTTTTTTCCTTCACTAATATTTACTAAAAAAAAACATTTAAATATTTTTGATAACTATAAATAAAAATACGTTTTCATTTTAAATGATTTTAAATACTTTGTTCGTCTAAAATTCTTCGTAAAATAATTTAAAAATTTACGTTAAGAAGATTTTTTAACAATTATAATATTTTAAAGGGTAGCTGTATGTGAAAATTCATTTGAAAAATAAATTAAAATGCTTAAGAAATATTTTAATAAACTCAACAGAAAAATAAATTTAATGGTTGTTTTAATTAATTTAAATAAACAAAGAAGAATCCAAGAGAGAATTAGGCATAAGATTATCGCGTAATCGGAAAATTGAGGGTAAAAATTATCCTAAAATGGTTTTATATCCAAAAAAAAAAGAAAATATTCGTGGAAAGAGTTCTAAAAATTATATTTTTCCCTTAATAATTATAATTTCCATTGATTTTAGTTAGTAACAAAATATCTCCGTGTTGGTGAGCTTACTTCTCTCTCAGTGCTATCTCAACTATGGAGAGAAAGAAGAATGAAATGAACTTCATTCACAGTGCGGGATAGACGAAGAGTTAATATGGCACATGGAGAAATTTTCCAACAAAGAACTTTGTCAAAATTTAGTTGTTTCGTTTGATGAAAAATTCCCACAATTTCCCGATAAAATTTCTGCACCTGCACAGATGGTTTTGAATGTTGCAATGTTGCGGCTAAACCTCTCACAAGGTGACCGTGATGGATGGTGTGCTTAATCTGCTGCACAAAGGTGTCCCAAATTCAAAAACAATTAATCAACTTCCTTGTCTGTCTTCACACACAGAAAAAGAAAATCTTTTCTCCCCAAAATCAACTTATTTAACGTAATAATTATCAGATTTGCAGCACAAACTTCATCACAAATTGCGCGCGAGAAATTTTTCTTTTCTCCACACACAAAAACATTCAAAAAATTGTTGAAGCGTTCAATGTTGGGATTTTCTATTTGGGCATATGGTTAATTTTTTCCAAATGTGGCACTTTTGTGGCACTAAAAGGCGTCTGGTGTTTGTCACTCACGCTTGACTTTCGTGAACTCTGACATCACGCACTTTGCGATTTTTTTTCTAGTCAACGCACGGAAATATTCAGCCACCGCGTGTTGCGTCGATTGAGGCACCGACTTCACTGGAACTCCACCATCATCTCACTGATAAATATTGTGGGATTTTTGTTGTAACACAGCGCGCGGTAAAAAGTCTTGTATATGGGAGGCAAACATCAAACACACAACTACGTTGATCTCCCTCAAACGACACAGAGTTTCGATGGCAAAGCACAATGTTTTCCACAACACTTTAATGCAAACAACACTAACACAAAATATGTAGTACGTTTGAATTCCCCATTGATGCATTCACAAAACTCGCGCTATTCAGCTTCGCGCGCCCTACGAGGTCCGCTCAACCACAGAGAGAGAGTGGAGTTCAGCTATGATCGTGTCACACGATGGCTCATAGCGCTCGTACAACCGTATGTCCGTCCTGTGTGGCCCATCCAACCTTTTCGGGTGCTTCTACTCACTATCATTTTCTGGCAATGTCGCACATAATGAATTACACAGCTGTGACGAATGTAAAGACTCGCACTTTCTTCCCCCAACACCAAGGGGTCTATGTCGCAATAATTTAAACACAAAAGGTCAGAGATTTCTTTGGGAGATGTCCGCCTTTTCAGCTCTTGCGAAATTAACCAGCAACCATCGTTTGTGGATGACTGACAAGAGATAACGAAATAGCTTTGAGTTGAAAACTCAGCAGTATCTTATCGAAAAGATGATGATTGTGAACAAGATTGTGAAGGTTCAGGTGAGTCGTCATCATCAGTTGTAGGCATATGGAGTACTTTTAAAACTTTAAATAAATTGTGGGTAGTTTAGCAATTTTAAAATAATATGCGTAAGCATGTAGTCAAAGTGTTTAATACTGTAAATGAGTCATAAAATCAAAAGAGAATAAGAAGTCATCAAACAAACATACTTTTTTCCTCTAGATTTTAAGCTACATTCAAGTTTTTTTTTTCAACTAAAGTTACATTTTTTTTAAAGTTATTTAAGTCAGTATTAATTTTTCTTAAAATAGCCTTAGGTTTTTTTTAAGTTAGGCCTAAGTATTTAAACACAAGCCTAAGTTTTTTAAGGCAGAATCTATGTTTTTAACGGCACGTCTAAGATTTTAAAACTAAGCCTAAATATCTTAAAGGCCTAACTTTTATTTAGCTAGAGCTAGGTTTTTTTTAAAATCAGTCGTAAAATTCCTAAGCTAGGCTGAGTGTTTTAAAAAATGCTTAAGTTTTTTTAAGGTAAGCCTGAGTACTTTATGCTAGCCATGAGATTTTTAAATGTGACTAATTTTTACAACTAGGCCTACATTTTTATACTAGGCCCAGGTTTTATAAAGTAGGCCTAAGTATTTTTAACAAGACTTAAGTTTTTAAGTTATGTCTAACTTTTAAAATTAGACCTAAGTCCTCAGACCAAGGCTGAACTTTGCTCAATATTAGACACTATTTTATAAAAGTAGACTGGCTTGACTAACTCAAGCCTAACTTTAAAAAACTTAGGCCAAACTTTAAAATTATTCCCGAACTTTGTAGTGAATTTTACCCTATAAGTTTCCATACTTTACTGAGTTTTTCTATTTATCCCGAATAAAACATCCAGCGTTATTATATTTTTGTTATTCCGAAATAGTAACTTATATTGAAACGATTAAACTCCTTTTTTTATACTCACAAATGTTGTCTCTTTTTTTAAGGAACACCGCAAGAGTTAAAATATACAAATCTTTCCCCTGCCTGTGCTAACATATTTTTGCATGAGACGCAACATTATGCCTAATACGCCCCTTGAATTTCCGTGTCTAACAGAGTCTAACATATCAAAGTCGGGCACATTTCACATGAAATGAATGCTCGTAATGAGGCAACCATCGCGATAAACTTCACCCATCGTACGCATAAAATTCTCCCGCGACTCTGACAAATTGGTGAAGAAACGGGGGGAGGTGGTGGAATTTTGTGGTGTGATTAATTGGAATGTTATGCAATTTGGGAATCAATTAAAATGCTCGACAAATTGACTTATTTGGGAGAATCAATATTGCTAGCACATACTGCGCAATAGACTGCAGTTTTAGGGAGGTAGATTTTGGGTGATTGTGGGCTGTCTGTGGTGCAGGATCTAATATTTCCACATGGTCCATTTGCTAGCTGGTGTGCGATGGAATTTAAGTTAATCAACAAGGAAATGTACTTTGCACAAATTGCTGAAAGATGTTAAAGCCAATGGGGAATGGGGCGTCTTTAAAATTGGTGAAGAGGGGCTTCATATTGTGTGCAGTACAGATGTCGTGTGCAGAATGGGAATTATCAGTTTAAACTATATACACAAGAATAGTTCTTGGATACCACAGAGAGGCTTCCCCCCCCCCTTCTTGAGCGCTCCACTTAGGCTCAACAATACATTATACCGCATTTCTGAAATATCAATATATAAATCTTCCACTTCACACTTGTACTTGCATTGTCGCTCTCAGGGTATCTCTCGTGTTTGTTAGGCGATATGCGGATGTGTAATGTAATAAATAGACGGGGGTTGGAGTTTAGGGGGATGTTAACCATGTGAACCCCAATTTCACATCTTTGCAAACTCCTCCGGAAGGACAAGGAGGAACTGAGCTGAAACATCTGAGCACATTATTACAATGAGAATCGGATTTGTTGAGCATTGTTTGCGAGTTAACAGAAATGCTTCAGCGTCTTAACATGGTACACTCACAATAAGCTCCAATACCCATGTATATAAATATGTTATATTAAGGGCATATGCGGCGGGGGTGGAGGTTAAGATTTAATACACAACCAGCTTTATTAACTTTGTGGATGCAACTGAAGACGCTAATACTCTTTGAGAAGCTCAAAGCAAGCAAACTTGGCTTGCGAAGGGTTTCTTTTTGTTATGATACAAAAATAAAATCTCTCAAGATGTTATTTTTATCTCAGAATTCAATAGAAAGGAACTGCTTTTAAGTAGGTAATAAAATTAAATTTGAATTTCTCTTCAAATCTTCTTGGAAATTAAATTATAATAAAATACAAAGTTAGTTTTTTCCCAGGGAAAATATGTTAAAATTTCAAGAACTTTTGATTAATAAAACTTTCTGTTTGTTCTTTTGCATAAAATAGATGAATTTGAAAATTTTTCAAGCGATTCATCTGACTATGAGGCCACAGAGGGATCCGTTCCAACTAAAAAAGGATATCCCAATGGACTGACTAATGGCTTACTGCTCCCATGACTTTTTAGCAATTTTCCTGTCTCTCTGTAAAATTCCATTCCACATAATTTAACTTAAAAATCCCAATGGTACGCAGAATGTTTTTGTCCATTAATACAAATCACTCTGTTCAGCTCTTCTCCATACACTACTGTATAGACTATGGGATAATCTGGAGAGCAAAAGTCGGATAATGAGGGTTCACAAATTGCATCATTTAGCCCCATGTTCTTCACTTTGGCTTTAAGCAATATTAATCCCACCCACACGGTGCATATTAATTAATTTATGAAGGGGAAAAAGATAGTAAAGATTGGCAAAAAAGCAAGTGCTCCCCAATGGGGGATAATCCTTAACGAAAAACGATTGACGGGTGGAAATGTTGGAGTAATTGGGGAAAATTAATCAGCTGTGACGGGCGTTTTTGCTACTCTCAAAAAGGTGTTCCACTCCTTGTTATCTCCAATTGTATCCTCCTCCCCCCACCCCCCTGGACATCTTTATTTTATTCGCCTAGAGGAAAAGAATATCGGTGTGTGTGTGTGGGGACAAAGAAATCCTTCTTTCACCCTGTTGGATCAATATAATTCCAATAAATTTTAATGCCAGAAAACCCCCACTAATCACATGTAATGCCAACCATGACATATTCTTGGGAAAGTTTCTCATTAGAACTTGGCCAGATGCCGTCCAATGCTTTCTGTGGATCACAAGGGCATAACGAATTGGGCATGGAAGGGGGTTATGTTGGAAATTCTTCTTTAAGGGGTGGCTCGTACAGTGATATAGTGATTAAGAAGATAAGGCAGTGATAAATAAATTATTCCTAATAACAAGCAATAGTTTGATACGAAGAATAAAATTGAATAGAATTAAATGAAATAGAAAAAATGATTATTTAATTAATGTTTTCTTATTTTAATAAATTTAACTATTTTGATACACCGTAAAAAAACATTTAAACAATTTACAAACAATTTACAATGTTATTTACAGAAACAGTGTGAGTTAGAATAGTTTAGCATGGAGCTCTTTAATAGACTAATAATATTTAAAAATATTATCCATGACGTTTTAAATTAAATTCCTAATCTTTCACACTACAAACATAAGAATATAATTCACAATTAATCTCGTAATGTATAAGCATATGCTGTATATGCTTCTTTCACTTAAACTTTTTTTGCTATTATTTGCATCACACTTTCGATATTTTTTTATGTTATGTGTAATTCAAATGCGTGTATGCTTTGTGCAACATTTGCATGTTTCAATCATTTATAACATAAATATTTTCTGTGTTCTTGCAGCTTTTGCGCCTTAGAAAAAAAATTCATGAAAGGAATAATTTTGTAGAATTTGAGAAAAATTTTAAATGTAATGCTATTAATTAAGCATTGTTTGACTAGAAATTTTTACATGATTTCTTTGCACATGAGCATATGCTCTATCGGTATATGCTTCTTCGACTTATGTTTTACACAATTTTCGCTTTTATTTGCCTCATATGTTTTTTGTGTGGGTAATTCATGAAATAAATAAATATAAAAAATGAATGCATTTATGCTCCATGCAGCATTTGCTCTACATTCTCATATTTATTCACATTTCCCGCATTCATGAACTTAAAGAAATTCAACACGACAATTGCTTATAAACGAATAAAATGAATCTCTGCACTTCAATAGAGTTCCCCTATTTAATTATTTTTCCAAAATTGAGTGACTCCATTGCTCTTGTGTTTCGAGTCAATTTTCTGGTATTTCACTTCCGGTGTTTCCCTCCATCTCTCGGGTGATTCCCATCGTAACTCCCGCATCTGTGTGTGTGTGTTTATTGCTCAAAAGAAAGAATAATTGTTTATGTTCGAATAAGAACCAAGCCCATCCTCTGTCGTATTTTCCTCATTCATTTTATAATCTGCCATTTACTAAATGAAATCGATTGGAGTCTATTTTTGCTTCTCTCATCGGGTCACACAATATCCTATATACATTTGTTACACACACACTGTGATGTTGTGTGTGATGCTCCACGTCAATCACGAAGTATCAAAGAGATGCCAAAAAAAATTCTCATAAGCATCGACCTTTTGGCATAGCTTAATTGATGCTTCTCGCGCTTATTTATCATTCAAATCGCATTGAATGTGCCCGCGAGGTGTATTGAGGTGGCCAAGGTCACAAATTGTGTGAAGAAGTTGTAAAAACCACACCACAGGTACATCGCGAAAGACACGCAAAAAATACACCTCATTATTGGACAATTAGCATAAATAAATTGCTATATAGCCTATACACGTGCCGCACACAGCATGGGACTGCCAAAATGTTAGCTAGGGCTATGGAGGGGGAGTTTGGAAAAGAAATGTGAACATGCGGCATTGCACGATTGTTTCACCCACATTACAGGCACTCAAATATTAATTAACGACATAATCGATCCGAGCGATATACCCATAAATTTCCACGGGAATGCGAACAGGATTTCCACGGGAATGGCATACACACAACATTAATGCTGATGCCATACAATTTATTCACTTACACACCATCGATCTATTCACAGAGGTGGCTCATTGATTGTCAGGTGACTCCGTATAAGTCAAAACCATTTGGGATTCTCTCGTGCATATTATGCTTTATATATTTTTCACCTCAATCACGGTGCTAACAATAAAAGTGGGGAGGTATTTCGTTTAACCATTTTAGTTTGAAAATTTAAAAAAAGAAAAACAGTACCGAACTTGGGGAATTTTTTAAGATATCGATGTACTATTTAGCTCCATTTTTCGTTCAAATTAGCCCCACATAAAGCACTTTTGCTCAAAACAAATCTTTCTATAAAGGCTCCATCTATGTAATCGTGACTCAGAAAAGACTAATGTAGACTCAACTCCCTTATCGCGACTCAAATTTTCCCTTATTTAGACTCAGCATTTGCCTAAAGACTCAATTTTTAACTAATATAGACTTAGCCTTTATCTTATGATATTTTGTAGTGCAGATAAGTTTAAAAATTGAGTCACCATAAGGTAAATGCTGAGTCTACATTAGTTAAAAAAAATTGAGTTTACACTAGGCAAAGGCTGAGTCTAAATAAGGGAAAATTTGAGTCGCGATAAGGGAGTAGAGTATACATTAGTCTTCTTCTGAGTCACAATAAGGTAGATTTGCGTCAACATTAGTTTTAACCTTTCTATAAACTACAAAATCTGAAAAATAATAATTTTTCGACTCTTAAACAAGTCTCAAATAATCATGGATTTAAAGAGAAGATAGAGCCTCATAGCTCTAACTAAACGACATAAGACCCTATTGATTCGGAAGATTTTCCCAGAACATTTTCCACCCAATTTTATTCTATCCATCGTCATTTATTCTCCAGACGGTTTATGTGAAAAATCTCCTTTAAATTGAATGTGAAGCCAGTGAGATTAAAGGACTGGAAGAAGGGCGATATCGATAGATTACGATTTAATTGATGACAATTACGGGAAAAAGACAGCCCCCACCGTGGAGGGAAGTTTAAATTTAATTTTGATTAATTAAACAACCATTAACTGGCTTCTCTTCAAAATAAGATTAATTCACATCAAATGATGGGCAACGAACCTCATTCGCCCCTGTTTATGATTTTACAAAAACATCGATGTATAGTACGTTTTAATGCCCCTCTTGTATACACAGAGAGGTGTGTTGCTCTGGCCTCACCCACTCAACAGAACTGATTACAAGAATGCATTAGCATTTATGGCATTTTCTCATACACACAGCGCAATGGAATATGCTGTTCGTGTTAAAATATAAAATGTGAGCACATTCATTTAACCAAACCCACCTCCCTACGCAGACACAATGTGCAGCACGAGGGCGAGAAGAAGGTATAGAAAAAATATCTTTAGGGTGGAGAAGAGTCATGGAGAAAGTTCCTCCCCTTGATCTCATTTCATTAATAAAGCCCGAAAGATGTGAGGCTGAAACTAGGCCACAAGGATGACTGTGGGATGAAGGTAATTTGAGGTACCGCGCCTCCACCTTATGAGACGACGTCATCTCAAATACAATTAAAGTCTCGCAGATTAACTCCCAATTTCGCAAATAAGCTAATCTTTGTTCTATTTAATTTTCACGTGAATTTTAATTAGAAAATTAGTCCCAGAGACACCTTGGCGCTGCTAAATGCAAAGAAGTGTGATTCGCCTTACGGGCAGATAACATTAAACTTGACATTAAAATTGTAACGCAAGAATGGAGCGAATATTGAAATTTATTGATATTCTGTATTTGAAATTTTTAATTTTTTTAAATGACAATAACGAATAAAAAGAAAAGAATTTGTTGATCTAAATCTTGAATAAAAATTCCTCATTCTAATTTATGTTGAATCTACGTTCAAAAGGTTCACAAAGTAATTCTTTTCTGTGAAAAGCTTTTTCATGCCCATCAAGATTACATCATCGAATAATTTAGATTTTTTTAATTTACCCAAAAAAAGAACCTTTTTGAATTTTTCGAATCAATGATAAACGAAGGTGTTTTCCAAATCATGTAAAGTTAAATTTCGATAACAATAGGAAAACATTTATTGCTTAATTTTGTGAAAAACCCTGTGCTATTTTTTTTCGGGAGAGGAATTCAATTGATTTGCACTGAAAGAGATTTTCAACCTTCGACAGCGGGACAAAAGCTCTTTTCTGCACTTTGTCGCACATACAAAAAAAAATCCGTCACACACCTTTTTTCGCTGCGTAGGAAGGACTTCGTGGTCCACGGATATTGCCACGGACGAGATCTCGCTTCTTCACTTTGTGCTTTCGTTCGACGGTGAATTTGGTACGTGGGGGTGGTGCATCTTTGAGGCGGAACAGTGTGAATCTTCTCAGGGCAGCATCAACGAAATTTCTCATCCGCGGAGAATCAGCGTCAGAGTCATCGGAAGTCGATGTAAAACAATTAGGGCACTCAACGATTTTCATATTAAACGTTTTTTTTTTCGAGTTCTAAGACGTTCTCAGAGACGCGGTTGGATCACAACTGCGGGTACTTCCTTCCAAGACGCGCAAAAGTTTTTCTTTATACCCAGAGAAGTCCCCAAAGACAATTCCAATATTTTTGGTTCACGGTTCATGGAGCTAAATACCCCCTTCTGCTTTTTTATTTCCTCAATGGCTGTATTTTTCAATATTGTCGTCTCTCCGGCAAAATGCACAGAAGAAGTCTCGATGGAATATCATTTCACAGTTTGTTTATTCCACACTCCGCGGCCCCACCGTCCCATCATACTATGTACTTCATATGTATACAAAAAAGCAAGAGTATAGAATGAAACAAAGAATCGAATGTCTTTAATAATGGGGTTGTGTCTCCCGCAACTCTCTTTAGAGACCTCGGTGCTTACTTAATTGATTTAAATACTATGTTGGGATTGAATATTGATAGAGAGGTTTGCTTTGAATGTCAAGACTTTTGCTTTTCTTCTGCAAGCATTTTTTTTCTGTTCTTAAGCTTGCAATTAAGAAGGTTTTTTGCAACAAGACCTAAATGTTAATTACTTCGTTTTAATTTGAAAATAAATGCTAGATTAATTATCCCAATAAGTATATTGCTTAAAGAACGATAATTCAATTATACATTCTTAAATAGAAAACTCTCATATATCAATGAGTTTTTCTCATTCTGAAACATTCAAACGCTTCAAACGTTAAAAAAATCAAAGAAGTTTTATTTATAAAATATTTAATCCAGATATGTCTTTTATTGCATTTTCATCTTTTCTTAAATCGTAAAGAAAAAAAAAACTTTTTTTTCGACTTTCGGATTAATTAATTTTATTGAAAAGATTATACCTGAAAGTTATATTGAGAGATTACTTCAAAATAAAGGGAAAAATAACAACTTAAATAGGTCTTATTTTGCGACCAAAAAAACTTCTATATTTTCAAGTTAACAAAAAATTAAAATCGGGAAATTTAATTAAAAATTTCACCTATCTTCCTACGCATGAACATATGAACAGAGCATAACAGGGTTAAATTGTTTTCGTTACATCATTTGAACACATTGATAGCATTTTATCTCTATTTATTTTAGAATAATCTAATTTTATTTCTTTCTTATAATTTAAAAGACTCAAATCACATATTAATCATCGCCCAGACAGCATTGCCTGTGGCACAGAGTTGAGTAGAGTTGAGCAGAGTTCTTCACCCCCTGACCGAAGCAATTAGCTCAACAAATTAAATATGATTTTGCTTTAAAACCCCAAGTCTATCGCAAAAGTGATTAGGATTAGCCTTTGACATATCTCTGGTTATCACTTTGATGACAAATTAGCTGTGGTTTTGCATGTCTCACATCTCATTTCTCCACATTTCTCATTGACAAACGTCCCAAACGTCCCGAAGCTTTTCCGTTGAATTATATAGATTTTTTTTTAACGGAAAATAGGGGACGGATTATTTATGAGAAATTCGGCATTTTTTTCTCACACACAACGCGCACACATTTATCTGGCAAACACATCTCTCTGCTGACGAGTCCTCCAATAAATCAAAAATTGTGCTTACTTGGAAAATTGTCTCCTTCCCCCGAGGGTGGCAATTTCCTCCGTGGATGCAGAATCTGCGCCAAAGATCTGCAAGCAAAATGTCGCGTGCAAAAATATGAAAATATATACTGGAACAATGCATTTTCAATGGGACGGAGGGTGTGGGAAATTGGATTTATTTTATTTTGCAAAATGTATTTTGTGGTTGTTTATTCGTGTTTTTCCCTTTTTTCGCCATGTAGCCATGGGGTATGTGATGAATACACATTTGAGAATATTACATCTAATTAAAAGTTTGATAGCGCACAGCTTTCGTATATCGTCAGGTAAATCGCTGGCGGCACTATATGCGAAAGTTCCCAATCACTGTGAAGCATCTATGCAAAATTCCACTTTTGATCCTCTTCCATGGCTCTTGATAATTTACCTATTTGCGGGAGTGCATAATACTTGACAGTCAATTATTGCTAGTTTTCCCTGATTCATACTGTAATATGTTCAAGTTATTCCCTGGGGGAAATTATGCGAGAGTTTCCTCCATTTGACGGTACAGAGTTATAAATGAATAACTGAGCTATATATTTTATTTTTTAAATTTATTCAGAATTCAAATATCTTCGTACAAGAACTGATAAATCAGATAAATTCAATAAAAATGCATTGAAAGAGGTTCTATAAATTAAATAAAAATTACTAGGAAATTAATTGGGGTGGCTGGAGTTATATGAATTAATCAAAAGGGATGATTTTCATACTAAATTGATCTATCTCTATACAAAAGCTTTTAATTACCTATATTAAAAATCTTGAGTTTATGCTGTTTCCTCAATTGAAAAATCGTTTAAAAAATCAATTAAATTTTCATTAAACAGAAAGAGATTATTTGTACCCACCACTCTCCTAAATAAGAGCTCGAATAAATTGAAAACAGAGAAATATCCTCAAACAATAATAAATAAAACCATAAGAGTGAGACTTCACTGTCTCACTGAATTCCTTATTGTCTCTCAAAAATCTTCATTGTAGTTTAGTTCTCTAAACTTGTGTTATTTCCTGTGTTTGTAAACTAAATATCCCATTTGAGAGCACTCGACTTGCTAAGGAAACAAAGTCCACAAAGTCTTTGGGAGGGAATTCTCGAACAGAGTCATATTCCACCCCTCTCCCCACTCCTACTATTCTATGGAAACTATCATGCTGAAAGCGCTGGAGATGAAAGTTTAACCAAAGTGTGAAAGCTCATAAATTGCTCGGATTCAGCTGTAGCACCCTGTCGACTTGCCGGGATGTATTCATCCTGCGGTGGGGTTTAAGCAAACTTCTCCGCGACCTGGGATTTTCCTTTTGCAATCTGATCCCCATACGCATCTCCGTCGACTTGGGTGAATGACAATGAGCCAGAGAACTCCCACCGCCTTCGAGCACATGGAGGAGAACTATGGTTGTGGGGTTAATTGATGGCCACTGGGGGTGATTTATGTGTGAGAATAGGATTCGTTGGTGTGCGCTTCCTATATACCCCACAGGGATTAAACATGGAAATCGATTATTTCCAATTCACCATATGTTGGATTTATTTTGAAAATTTGTTGGCAAAAGCAGGATTTGCAATGAAAACACACTGTTTATTGAGTGGTTGTAGTGTGTGGGTAACAGAAGAGGATATCAAATGTTGCTTTACGCTGTTTTGAAATTTGATGCTTGAGTATATACTTAAAGTGTGATTGATTTGTATTGAAACGGAGACGTGTGGTTAGTTACCAGGCGTCTCCACCTTATCAAGGAAGTGATATGAGATGTAAGTTGAGGAGAATCGTACCATCAAGCATATGCATTGTGATATGATAGCTTATTTAGAGGTAAATGGAGACGCCTGGTAGTTACCAGGCGGCTCCATCTTCACAAAGAAATTCCAATTTGATTTTCTAGGTAAAATTAAAAGAAAAAAGTAGTTCGATATTTTGTTCTAAAGTCTACATTTTAATCTTGCGATAATTTTGCAAGTAAATTAAATAATAAATAACTACCAGGCGTCTCCATCTTAATTTATTTGTAGATAGAAAATTACTTTATATCTATCTCACAACCAGGCGCCTCCATTTCAAAGCAGATACATTGATAGCCATTTTATCTCGTCTTTCTCCATATATATGCACAAATGTTTGCAATGTGCATTCGTAATCTCTCAGTGTGGACGTACCAAGAGTGCCTGAAAGGACTTCTAATCTGGCCCAAGGCAGTAGAAAAAAAAGTAAAATAAAATAAAATAAAAAGAAGAGCAAAAGTAGAGTGAAATGTATTTTCAACTCACACACTTCTGTCTGGATCCCTTCCCTTTTGATCCATCTAACGAAGGGTTGGCGGTATGGCAGAGTTTGTGGAGCAACTTCATGACTTTTGTGGTTTCTTGTCATGGAGAAAGACGAGATTTATTTATTTGCTTTCTCCCCCCATCATGGTGTGCAGAGGAGCTTAAACATGGAATCCCTCTACGTTTGGCATTCCCGAAAGAACTCACGTTTCCCACCACACACATACACCCACCAGCATGGAGAGAGATCCAGAGGGTGGATAAGAAAAGAGATATTCTCGAATGTTATGGAAACTTTTGCGATTATTGAATTAGATTGCGAAAGTGAGGTTCCTGGTGGCGCCCAGTGGATAATCTTTAGAGACAGCTACCCAAGGAGAATTTTTGTTCTCAATATTTAATGCCACTGGAGACTAAATGGCACCAAAGGCACACACACTTTCAAGTGGATGTCACGAGGATTAAGTGGAAAATACCCTTTTTCTATGCTTTCTCCCCCCATCACTTCTCCCAATCAAATGGGAAGAATTAAATTCGCCCTGGAGGCCAAAGAGGTCGAAGTAAGTACAAATGGGGTATCATTGGAGGTTTAATGAGTGCGAGAGAACTTACTCTGTAATTGGCGGAACGAAAGCACCCTCCAACTTCTCTTGGTTGCCCACACTCACTGATTGGGATTGATGGGGAATTTCACAGTCCAAATTGACCTGGAACGCAAGAGAGAAAAAAAGAGCAAATTAGCACCCAAATGACTTCATTGAACTCTTCTTGGATGTTTTTCTGTAAACATCCAAAACTCCAATTTTCAAGGGGTTCCCACATTGGCATTTAATTAGGATTTAGGAACTAATTGGGTGAATGTTTGCAAAGTAAATCAGATGTTGAGAAATTAAAGGGTATTTTACGGGTAATTTTATGTGGGCTTTAATTAAATCATTGGGAATGTAATAAATCTTGCTACATTTTTTTTTGAGAATTCTGAAAGATTGAGAAATAACCAAAGGGGGTGATTATATCTGATTACAGATCTTCAGATTACAGTGGAGGTCCCCATGTAAGAATAATGGGATGTACTCTTCTCGCGCATTAGTTTTAATGCGCAAGAAGAGTACATCCCATTATTCTTACATGAGGACCTCTACTGTATTCGTCAAGAATCGAATAATTAACATAAATTTGGACTATTCACCAATATTCGAATTAATTGTTGAGAAGATTCAACTTATTCGTAAATATTCAAGTTATTCGTTAAGTTTCGGACTATTCACCACGATTCGGATTTTACTTAATGATTACAACTCTGCCAAGATTCGGATTATTCTTTAAAAAGATTAAAATAATTATCTAAATCTGCCGAATATTTCGATTTGACGAATCATTCGAATCATAGCAAATAGAAGAATCATGTAGACGTAGAATAACCCGAAATTTAACGACTAATCCAACAATCCGAATTGTTAGAAACTTCTTGACGAATAGTTTTAAACTATTAGGCCTTAATTATCTGATAATTGGTCAAGCAGATTAAAAATATTCATCAAGAAGTTTCTAACAATTCGGATAGTTAGTCAACATTATAATTATTCGTCAAGATTTCGATTATTCGTTAAGTTTCGGGTTATTCTACATAATTCTTCTATTTGCTAGGATTCGGATGATTCGTAAAATAATCGAAATATTCGACAGATAAACACCCATTGAGAAATAAAAACTTGTTAGAATTTGCTCCGCAATCACTTCCAGAAATAATTACAAAAAAATAAAGTAAAGAAATGTTTTACTTTAAATTAAATTCCCTCAAATTGATGCCTTCTTGCATTATTATTTCATCACTAATAAAAACACCCCACCACACACCCTCTTCAACCCTTAGATGGAAATTCCTTCTGAGTGATGACTTTATTTATTGAGGGGTTGTATGGTGGTTTTTTATTAACATGAATAAAGTGAGAAAAGAAAAATTTTGAGGCCACCCACACACTCCGGGGTTTGCGGCAGATGAGAACTCCTTGGGGACTTATATATCCCTTTCGGCTGTGGGAATTAATTGCAGCTTAGGCGGTGGATGGGGGTGTAATTTTAAATTTAATTAAATTCCTGCCGTCACTCGTAATAATACATTGTGTGTGTTTATTTTGACGGAATCATTATTCTGCGGTGTGTGAAATTAATTTGACCAAACACTGGCTCTCGGTTATTCATTTTGTTAATTATCCACACTGGGGGGACTCTGTCATTGCGCACAGTGTGTTTAGGCGCACCACAAATGAAGGATGGTACCATAATGAGAAAAGCTACAACTGCTCCCATAGACAAGATTGTGCCGCAGTATTCACCTGTGCTGGATGTTTGTTTGCACACCATTTATAGCGAGACTTTGTTATCCTCCGGAATTTTAGCATTTTCAATCAACCACCAAAATGTGATGTAAAACTTCTCTCTTTTGCAGATGAAGTGCGCAAAAGAAGACACCAAAATTTCCACTAAAAAATCCTCCAAAAAAAATTACTTTTGAATTGAACTGACGGGCGGTTGGATAGATACTGCCCTGAAAAAAATTCTCCAGAAATGTGGAACTCTCTGATAAAAATCCCCGTCATGGATTGTCTGGTGTGTTGCATATGGCCATCTGGCAGAGAGAATCAAAAATCCCTCATCCCCCATTCACTACATATATGCTGCACTGTCCCACTTTGCAAACACCACGAGCAACTTTGACAATTTGCGAATCACTTGCGCCCGGATATTACTTAAAACTTGCACCAAGGCGGAACTGTGTGTGCATGGAAGGAACCTCAGGAAAGCATTCCCTTTCGATTTATGTGCACTTCCCATGTCTTATTCTCCACAAGGAGGACTCTACAAAATTTCACCAAGTTTAAATGTCTCTTCTCACCCCTGTTAGATAAACGATAAATTCAATGAAGTGTGTTGTACAAGAAAAGGAGTTTATTCGTTTTGTATGAGGAAATTCCTCATTCTTGGGCACAATTGGGATATGTGTAATTATTATAGAAAAAAAAGAAGAATTAAGAAATTAAGAAAGAGAATTATTATTTTTCCCTAATATTCGTAAAGAAATCCGTCAAAGATTTGCCTAAAAATTCAATAAATGACGTCTTTTTTGTGCTTTTTTGTCAGTTCTTTAAAATAATGTTTTGTCGAAAATCTTCAAGCATGAATGCTAATGCTGCTGTGCATTGAATGAGACAAAATTGTTATTGTTATTGTTTGTATTTTTTAAGACAATTTTTGCCAGTTTTTCAAACTGTGGAAAAGCAGTGGAAAATTAGAAGTCTATTTTCCAATTTCTTACATAAATTTTAATTTTTTTTACAAGATTACGCAAATCTGGATTTTTTCTTTAAATGAGAGATTTTCGCTTACAATAACAAGTAAACTCCTATCAAGTATTAGCGCTTAGCTCAGCATCCATAAAATGTTAATTTGCTCATAGAGTGAATATTCCTAAATAGACGATAATTGTAATTGCTTCCATCCCTTGGCAACAGCTGGCTACTCACAGATTACAAACCTTCAAATAGGTTGTAGAATAAAAGAGAGATGAAGAGAGCGAAGCAGAGAGAGACAGATAGACGATGAGAGAGAGCGAATAGTTGCTGATGGAATAGAAAGGTGCTGAGAGTAAAGTCATAACGATAACAAACGAGAGCAGTTTAGTCGTGAGGCTGAAGGTTAAGTAAGTTAAGGTTACTGGGGGAGTTACCAACAACCCCCTTTGTAATTCTCATAGACCTAAGGCGTTACAAAATGTATTTTCCGATTTATTTCCAAGCATTATTTCCTCTAATAGGGTGAATTTATCAATTAATATATTTAATTGAATTTTGTGACCATTTGTACATGCAAAGGTTCAATTTAGGCCATCCTCCCCTACAATTATGATGAATATATCCTTTTTGAAACATAATTCTCGTGGAAATTTGTTTTCCTCAATTAGTATATCAAAGCTTTTCAATGCAACTTCAAAAGCTTTGACTATATATATTTTTTTAAACTAAAAGCACAGTGGAAATATAATTTAATTAAAATCCTAAAATTTAACTCTCCAATACATGATATACAATTTATAAATAAATGCA
The DNA here is from genome assembly GCF_024334085.1 of Lutzomyia longipalpis. Classification (NCBI taxonomy): domain Eukaryota; kingdom Metazoa; phylum Arthropoda; class Insecta; order Diptera; family Psychodidae; genus Lutzomyia; species Lutzomyia longipalpis. Next base: position 18,224,694 of record NC_074709.1, on the reverse strand, counting down.
TTTATGCGTTCAATTTCCAGTTATAAAATGCCTTTTATATCGGGGAGTTCCCATCAAATCGTTCATTTGATGAAATTGCAATGCCATTTTGTGGGTGGGTTGAGAGAAACAAGTCATCAATGCACAGTGAGATATGAAATTAAATATGCAAATATTATATCAGCACACCAATAAATATTTGATTAATTTGGTTCACTTCAATATTGATTGCAGCCAATTTGCGCCTAATGTTCACCCAAAAACAGCTTTTAATTCAAATTAACAAAATGGAAAATCGATTTTTCTCGGTATATGAGCTTTTATAGCATTTTGTCAGAAGAACTCCCTAAACATTGTGTCCCCATAATGAGGATTTCTGTATATTGTCGAGGAACATTTGAGAGCGAGCTTTGTGTGCATAAATATATGGATGTTTTGGAGCAACTAGGCCATGTTAATTAAGTTGAAATTCCAAACATTTAGAGTGAATCTTCGGGTAATGCAAGTGCATCGCTCCCCTGCCTGGTATATAGCTTCCAATTAAACTAATTCCAAAAAGCGAGATGTGTTTGCGTCCGTGGCTTCGTTCCAAATCAATAAAATGGAGTGTACTTGCAATTATTTGCCCAACTAGGTGGGCGCAGTAGGGTGCGGATGTTCTGTGTTTGGTCATACCCATCGGCCGAATCAATTTAACAATTCGACATTGCGACCAAATGCAGAGCTGGGAAGCAAAAATGCGGTTGATGCGTAAAATAACCTCATCACTACCCTGAGGCTAGGTCTGTGCTATGTCAACACAGCACCGCATAACCATATGGGAATGGGGTTTGCCTGGGGAGTATATAGCAAACAACCATTCTAACTAAGCTGTGAACATGTCGTCGGGAATTTATTTCGTATTCCCAAATTAATTGTTTAATTAAACAAATTTCAGCAAATTGTACTGCATCAGAGATATATTTTCCAAAACATAAACTCTGTGACCCACACACACCTATCTTTTTTTTTCTTCTACCTTCTTTTCCTGCATTTACCCATTTGTGTGCGGTTCACTGACCCCATACCTTTTTTCTCGGATGCCTTCTCCAACGAAAACAGCTGTATTGCTTTTTGATATTTTTTACGACATCACTTCTTCACCTTAACCGTGCCGTTTAGATTTTTTTCTATGTCAATTTACACCTTCTTGTGATCGCCTCCGCACAACTCTGGGTCACACCGCGTCAGACAATTTTCTTGGCGCGCGATGTTGAAAAGAAATTACGCCACACAACCTCCATTTATGTCATTCTGGGCAATTTCACCGACACCCAAAGAGAGTGACATGCGAATTTTGATTATTTTCTCATCAATTTAGAAGAAAATTTTGGGCACCTTCATTGCTCTTTATTTGGTCTTTTATTCTGCCGTTTAAATTGATGGTAATTAAGTTAGAAGCGGAAATTGAGCTAAAAAAACTTCATTGGCAAAAGAAAATTCTAAAAATAATAATATTTTATACATCTTATCACAATTTCCCCATATTCTGATATTTAAAAAAAAATTTAGTGTGAAAAGATTTAAAAGAAATAAATTTCACAGAAAATCAATATATTATGAATCGAAAATTTCACCAAAATTTAACAAATTAATCTACAAATAAAATAAATCACAGCTAAAATGTGGGCGTTTTTGCTTAAATATGATAAATCTTGTGATTTGCATCACAAAAGTTCAATTGGATCATTGGCTATAAAATAGTGCTGTGGCTATATTTATAGAACAAAGGGGGGTGTTATCTGTTTCAAAATTATGTATTGTGCTGCATTTAATTTTTTTAAAAATATTTTTAAAGTAGTAGTAGAAGTAATGAATATATAGATTCAAGATACAGGTAGAAATAGGTTAACTTGCCTATTTTAATGTATTTAATGTAATTTATATTTGTTTTTTTACAGATGGAATCGGACAATTTAAGCTTGAGCATCAAGTTGAGTCAGCTGTTGCGTAATTATCCTACTTTTTCTCACAAATGCAGGCCCTTGACACAGTCATTTTTTTTTAAGACTGTTGGCGCATCACACGCCAACTGACACAAGAAGGCAGCGGTGCCACCGGTGGCGTGGTTTGTAACTAAACCACGTCAGTGTTGCGGACGTCAAATTGACATTCTCTGGGAGAGGGATGGAGGCGGAGGTAGCCTCCCAATTCAGAATATCTTGTGGGAGTATACAGATCTGTCCATCTGTCAGATGTCAATGTCAATGACAATGTCATTAACAATGACATCTGCACAACGTTCCGCCAGATGGACTCACGACGACGGCTTCACTGCATCCAGAACGCTAGTCGATGTCGAAAATGCCTTGTTCAGACACATTTGACGAGGGATTGCTCACTTAGAGGCTGTTCCATATGCTTTGGACCCCACAATGGGTCCCTTGCTCCATGAGGCGTATCATCCCCCCACACCTGCTCAACCACCCACTGACACAACCGTCAAGAGGAAAACCCCATTCCATCCACATCAACTCATGAGGATGTACAAGAGACTGGTGATGAAATACAGGACGACAACTGAGCTGTTGAACAGATTACAGTCTGCTCCTTGTTGACAGAGCAATTGATGCCAGGAAAAATCCTCCTTGAGACAGCAGTGGTGCATATATTAGATATGCACGGAGTTCCCATGCAATACCGTGCACTCCTAGACTCTGGCGCTCAAGCCAACCTGCTCTCACAGTCATTCTTTCAAAAGCTAAAGCTCCCAAGGTCACATTCTGGCAGTGTGAATGCCATTAATGTTCAATTGCCAGACATCCATCTGACAGACAGACAGCCAGATACAGCTACAAAAATGTATAAAAATACAATTGCCTTTTGGAGTAAATTAGAAACATTTAACATCGACTTGCATTTGCAATGACAATCAACAAGACAAAGATCAGACGAAGCAATTCGATGTGAGTGTCGACGGTCTTGCTTTAGCCTTAGACAGCTGTACGTAGTCTGCTCGAAGGTAAGGAGTCGTCATAATTTCCACTCCTTCAAACGGAAAAACGAAAAATATCGCTTAATTTGAAACTCTATAAGAAGCTGAATTTCTTTTCATCTTTTTTTCCTTATTTTTCTTCAACGCTCCCGAAGATTATGAACCATTTTCCTATCTTTTAACACAGGAGTATGGTTCATAATCTTCGGGAGCGTTATTTTGCTTCCTTATAAACAGAGAATGTGATCCCTCTACATAGGAAAACTTTGATACCAGAGAAACATTGAACCTCCAACAATTATAAAAACACAAGAGGGTTTTAAATGTGCGAATTGCACCTCAGCAAATATGCAAAAATTTTGTTCTGAATTCTTTATTTCGAAAGAAAAGTCTTCAGTGGAACCTAATGGAAATTTTTATTGATGGGAAAATAGGAATTAGTTCATCCGGAAGCATCAGCCGAGGAGCCGAGGAGGCGATACTTCAGCTCAAACACGTGAACTTGGTTCAATATTCCCATCAATTAAAGACAAAATCAATCTAGCAATCACTAAAGGATGCAGTCCAAAAAGTCTTAAAAAGTTAAAATACCCTCTAAAGAGTTTAATGGGACGGAAAAAGTTTATATACGGACTATATTTATGCATACTATAGATTATGTAGGTTGGTCAAGATAAAACGGACTGCTTTTATAGGTTTGACTTATAAAGTCAGTCCATTTTATCTTTACTATCCTATATATGCAACTGAGAATGCTGAAGGAGAAATTGCTGACTTAAGCAAAACAACTTGCATTTTATCAGAAACTTTTCAATCCAAGTCGACGGAACTTCATCGAGACTCAAACATGGATACGGTGCTCACTGGAGGACATCGCAGGATCTACGTCTAATTACCCCCATGGGGCCAGGGCGTACCGGTACCACCGAAAGCAACAAAATGTCCCGCTTCCAGCCCCACGCACAAACCAGAAATGGGACTCTAAGATGCCCTGTGTACCTGGACTTCAAAGGCACCTCTTTCCAATAATAAAAGATGAAATGGATGAAGAAGGTTGGTATACCAAGATATTAGGAGCACAAAACTGCACCGAAGAACTAAAGGCCAAACTTAAGTTGGCACCTTCCAAGTGCACTTTCTTCCGAAGGAAGGAGGGAGTCCGGCGGCATCCGTGGGACCTGCAAGTTGAAATCTTTAATGATCTGTATTGGGACCGGGGGGGGGGGGGGTAGGAAAATAAAAGAAATACAACAGGAATTAAGTCTTTCAATTTAGCCAAGGGGAAGAAAGGTAACAATAACTGTTTTTGTGCTCCTAACCTACGTCTAAATCTAGCCGAATTAAAACTACTTTCTCCGAAAGTTGAAAAGTTGTTGTAATTCGACTAGATGAAGACGCAGATTCTTTGCTGACGATCCCGGAAGGAGTTTTATGCCCTTAACATACGCTTTGTACTATTTTCGTCAAAGAATCTTCGCCCACGGTAGATATACCTACTTAATATTAGTTAGTGTTCCACTTTGCGGTTTAAACCAAGTATCGTCCGAAACCCTTGACTTTGCAGCACGGCACAAATGCATTTTTGTATTGTGGGATGTCTGAATATTTTTTTATTTTACTAAAAAAAGTGGGTTCCACGGGTTCCATATAATAGTTCTCCTGAATGAATAATCGAAGAACAAAGGCAGATATCAGAGAAAAAAAATTCTAATATATTTTATCAAATTTTATTCACATATCAAATTAAAAGATAAAACTTAAAAAAAAAGAATTTTCTCAAAATTTCTCATTGCTTGGTTACTCACTTGATATCTTCCAGTGCTTTATGAGAGAAATTTTAATTCTCTTTGTAGTTTAGTTAAAAAAAAAAAACTAAAATACAAATAAATTCAAAAATCTTTGTATTTTTGAAAAATAAATTCATTCGAAAAACAAAGTTTATAGATTTTCCAGTGAGTATAAGAGAATGGCCTCCGGGCTGAAATTCGATTTTGCCTCACTCGCTGTATTTTCTTTGAATAGTAGCATTTTAGTAGTTGAAATGAGGAATTTCGAATTGAATAGCGTCCCAACAATGGGAAATCGGGCGGCATGAAAATCGCGTCTCTTCTGCAATTGATCAGCTTTCAATTAAAGTGTTTTGTGTGCGCGGGGAGGCTGTATGAGAGGTGTATTTTGTGCCTCATTGCACACCTCGTTTACATAAGAATCAGTCCCCCACTGTGGGGAGCGCGGCAACACGGGACAAGGGGGGTGCCCACTGTTTGGATTCAGTGATGTGTGTGATGCTCTCGTTGAGTTCATAATTTATTTTTAACACTATTTTTGGGATGTGAAGATGATGGCCATTGCCAGGAAATTTTGTTATTTATTTTGTCTCACTCGCAAGTGAATGGCTTTTGTTACCTCACAAAATGCACTGGCACTGCTGTTGGATGCTTACGGGGGGGCACACAACGGACACAACAGAGGCACCACAGAGAATCAATTTATCGGAACTCCTCCTATATAGGATGGAGTCTTCTGTAGCCAAAGCACAACACCACAGTGTGGACTTAAATTGCATACAATTTTGCAAAAACGAATTTTCAATCACAATTCGGAAAGAGGGAGAGTTTATCAATAAACCACGAAAAATTCCTCGCACCACTGTAGTCTTCGCGCGCAGCGATCACATCGTACGACACAACCGCAGAAATTCGACTGCCGGAGATGTTGCTGCAGCAACTGATTTGAATCAACTTAACGAGCAATTGTTGAGACGATGGCTTTGATGTTTGGATTTTTGTGGAAGATTGCGAAGAATCTCTCTGGCTCTTCCTCCGCCATTGTCTGAATAAACTTGCGGGCTTTGGTGTTGGTGCCACTTCGGAGCCACACGTACATGGAAGATGCTATAGCTTCCGCTTGAGATGATTTTGTGGAGTGATAAGAATTCCGAGCACGAGATTCGATCATAATTCAATTGGATTTGTGTGCTCAATCACTAATTGAATTCCTGCGGAGCTGCCTCTGTACCTACATACGCATCTCTAACATGACAAATGGTTATGTGAGCGATCATTAGATTGTCGCAGATGGGAACACCACACAATTGAACAACCCCCCTACTCATGCTACACCCAACCCTATTCCCCCCACCCTTTATATGCGGAAATCCCAATAAGCATGTGACATAACATTTTTTTGCAACTTCCCCAGAGGCGGCATATTTTACCCGCCTAATTGAACAAGCATATTGCTACATGGTTTGCCTACATTTTGGTACTTATAGAGACGATAATTCCAATAGCCATTGGGTAGAGTTGAGAACATTCATTACATTATTTTTTACACTCTCATGAAAAATGTAATTAAAGAGGTGTAGACAATATTGTATTTAACATAAATTTTATGTAAAAACATATATTTTTTTTTAATTTTCCCCACAATTGCGTCTTTTGCTAGCTTACTATTTTACCAGACTAGTTAAGAAAATGGCGAAAATTCTCATTTACTAGCTTCTATATTCAGGACATCATTGCATTTAAGATCTTTCTTTTAACACTTACAGCTTATTCCTCATCCTGATTAACAGATAAATTCAGGCATAGTTTATTCATTGATTAGGTACTAACTGTGACTGTGCAAGGCTAATTTGAACAGAATATCCGTTTCGGGATGAAAGAAAATTGACAACATTTTGGGATAGATTTAGAATTAAAATTAACAGAAAAAATTCTATTGTCGTTAAATCGCTAAATTATTTTTCGGTTTTGGGTTGATTATATCAAAAATCTTTTCTTTATTGGACTTGTAAGATTTTTGGTTTTTTTCCCCCACCACCACCCCTCAGATCCTCAGCTCGTAGAGCAAAATTTTGATATTTCATGAAAAATATTGCAAGATTATGACAGTTTAGTTTAGTCGTTTCATGAGCGGAAAAATGCTATTTTAGAATTTCTTTAAGAAAATCTTTAAGTTTTTTTTTATTTTTGTCCATAGCACGACAATATAACGAATAAAACATTTGAGTTGTCAAAATCTTTTAAGTTTTCTAATTGTAAGAAAAGAAAAGATTTTGTACAGAATCTACCCAACTACCCCTTCAAAAATTTTTGTAAGAATTAAATTTTCAAGAAGAAACAAAATTATGTTTTTATTAAAAGTTTTAATAAATTACTTGAATTTCAAAGGAAAGTTTTTCTGAAATAATTTAAGGAGCGCACAGAGCAGCTTGCTTAACTAACTTGTTTCCATTTCCTGCAATAGCATAAATGTGTGCATTAAATGCAAATTAATTATGCACTTAATATTCTTGTTTTCTTGCCATGATATCACAAACATTCTGCACCGATGCAGATTTCTTGGGGTAGAATACAGCATGTTTCGCATTTATTAGGTATTTGTGGTTGAATATGACCTATTTATTGCTATAAGCATTTGGTCTAACTAATTTTGATGCAGATGCTACCCCAAGCATTGATTTTTAATTATATTCCTTTTGAGGTTTAAAGTCTCAAGACAACTTTGGAAATTTTCTTGATTATTTTGCAAAAATTATTTAAATTATTTGTTAATGCTTTGTCTGCTTTAGGAAGATCTCGAAAGTTCTTATTCTTAGTTTCATTAAAAATCTATTAGGTAAATTGATTAATCTTTAACTGAAAAATTTATTTGAAAAAAAATTATAAAAGTTATACATTTAAATTTAAAACAAAACGATAGATTTCTCAATTGAAATTCTCACCTTTTCATTTCTTAATTAGACACTCAGCAAGATTGAAAGCTCCCGAATCACCCCGTAAAATCAATTCATTTCGCAATCCAATACTTCAATACTTGTGACACTCCGAACCCCAAATGGATTCCAATAAATTCCATGGAAATTCAATTCGCACAATGAAAGTTTCACCCCTTTTGGTTTGTTTCCTAGGCGGGAATTCTTGTTGCTGACGCGAACGCTAGAAAGGGGGTACCAATTACAGATGCAGTTCGAATGCGAATCCACTGTTGTACAAACCACATCCCCGATGCAATCCTCGCTATGCTCACCAAAATGGCCAATAGCCCCAAAAAGCTCAAAATATGCGAGTGCTTTTGGTAAATCACATACATGCTGTGCCCGAGACAGCTTCTGCACGTGAAATAAGAGAGGTTTGCCACAGAATTCACAAAATACAACCCCCCGCTGTATACTGTGTATGGGGTGTATTCCCAAAAATCATCCTGAATCAGGGGGAATGAAGAATAAAACGAGGAAACTGACACACAAAATTTCAACATCAAACATATCCATTCTCGGACTTTCTCTTGAGGCAATTAAATGCAGAAACAGCCAGACACTTGTCACGCTGCTGGGGTGAGTTTGTCTTTAAAGTCATAAAATGTGCTTGGATTTATCCTTTGGGCGGAGGAGATGTCGCAAATGCGGGGGGAAGGGTGATTGTGGGATGAGCGGAAAAGCCCTCAAGTGCAAAAGATCAAAGAGTCGTGTGGTTGTTTAGTCAAAAGCGGAAGCATTGTTTGGATACCAAGGAGGGCTTTTTAGATACATAATACAAGAAAAAGCTTGAAGATTGCAAAACATAAAATTCCCAAAACTTCAAGACAATTTTTATTCGATTGCAATGTACGTCCATCCGGAATGAAATTTGATTTTCCAAGATATATAACGAAATTTTCTAACTTTGCTCCCTTTTCTCATTTAACCGAATATCCTGTGTTGGCTGGGATTCAGGAGAAATAGCCAGTATTGTACCCAAAAAGAAGAGAGAGAAAAAACGCTACGACATTTCTATGAATTGCATGCAATTTATTTTTCACAACTTTTTCACCCCCTTTTTGGCCATGAGAAATTTCGTCCTGTGCGCTAAATTGAATTTAAGGATACTGCAATGGCTCTATTTGTCTCCATTTATTTTACTCAAGAAAAATCTCTTCTTGTATATTGGAGCGAAACCCCTTAAGCACCATGAAACACCTCACATAGGACACTTACACAATTTCCACCCCCACTCAAAAGGACACAAACGACACAAACCCTCCTACCAATGGAAAAAAAACCCAAGAGCAAACCTCACTTAGGGGCTTTTTGGTAAATTGTGGATGCCACCACTTGACTAACCATTTTGGGAGACTGGGTAAGTTGCTAATGAAATGTTTATGGAAGACTTTGGGCAATTTCAGCTGCAAGAACATGAGATGGTCAGAAATTAAACATGGAACCACTTTGTTGAAGCCTTTTGCGCCACCATTAAATTTTAACACCCGCTCACCTTCGACATCATGAAAGTCCCCAGTGCGAGGGTGGTGGAAAGCACCCAGGTTCGTGTTCATGAAAAGATACAACTTCTGCTATAGTTTATAACTTTTCCCCAGCCGCAGTATCTACATGATTTTATTCTTCTCACCCACCACCACCCCCTGAATTGGGGGTTGTAAAAGTGTCACTCTATTGACTTGGATTGAGAAATAAAATTCACGAGTGGAGCGAAAATATCCCATAATGGCTAACCAAATTGGATTTTTTTTACCAAAAATATAAAACTTCTCAGACATAATCAGTGTTTATGCTTTGGGAAGGAGAAGGAAGCGTTTGGAATTTTAGGGGCGTTTGAGACTTATAATAATCATCACACTTTTTTATGAATTTACAACAGCTCATAGATATGATTATATACATGCATTGTTCTAATAGCTTGATTACAGTCGAGCAGTCGAGGATCCTTATAGAGAATTTAATCCTTATAATAATAAATAACGATATTTTTTAATATGTAAGTAAGTATTAGGTAATAGAGGTTTAGAGTGTTCTAGAACGAAGCTACTCAAAACGGTAAAGTACGGTAGGCTAACCTACTGCGCGTACGGCTAGCTTCATCTGCCCTAACCGAATGTTTCACCCGAAATCACCTGGATTTCACACTAATTCAGAAACCTTGGAATTTCATGGCTCTATCCGCGAACTGAATTCTAAAGTTAGCAAAACTAAATATGATGTCAATTGCGATAGACTGCGAGCTTGCTAACCAAATTGGGTTATTTTTACCACAAGTAGAATAAAGCAGAGTAAAAAAGTCACTTAACCCTCCGTATACTGTGACCAAAACAGTTACGTGCATTACTACTGGGGTAGCTCACCGACCCCATAGAATTTTTCACAAAAAAAAAATTTCGGTCAAATGACCTTTGACTCCTTGGTACTCCCTAAGAAGTCTTTTGCCCATTTTAGAACACAAAAATAAATTTTAAATGGATTTTTTGATGATTTTTGCAATGAATTTTTTGGGGTTAGAAACGTCTAGAAAGAGTTTTCTTTAGGAGTAATTTTCTCCTTCCGGGCATCCACTATTGACGCCCCAGAAGGAGAAAATTACTCCTAAAGAAAATTCTACAAAAATTCCGTCAAAAATTCATTAATTAAACTCTAGAAAGAGACAAAGAGTGACAAAGCGAAGAGAAAAAGGAATAAATTTGACCGTTACACCAATTTTTGAATTCCCTCTTCTTACATTTTTGTTAATAACTTTTTTTCTGGTGGTCGGATTGACCTCAAACTTTTACACAATCTTCTCAAATAACCAAGGAACTTATTTCCAAAAGCTTGGTTCTACATCTCTAAGAACTAAGGCGCAATTAATCGGAAAATAGCTTTCGGGTCGGTCACCTACCCCTCAGTATACGGAGGTTTAAAATGAGCCATTAAATTCGCTGTATCTGTTTGGGAAATATGATATTTTTAGATTTAAAAGAAAACCTTTAGTAACGTTTTTTCCCAGCTCCCTCCCAAAAATGAAAAAAAATCTACTACAATAAAATAAAATAAAATAAAACTTTAAAACTTATCATTTTAGTCAGAGATTTAAATAGGATAAAATGAGATCGAGGAAAATGTCATTCATTAATGTAGGTTACACACTTTGAAACCGAAATTCAACAAACAAAGCTTAACTTGCGAAACCACTAGAAGGTTTCTATATGTAGATTTTCAACAATATTATATCTCCGCTTCTTACACCCCTTATAGATGTTCATGCCCTTTTGTTTCCTTCTATGCCCCATTAATATCTTCCCTTTTGGCGCACAAAGTCGTACTTTGGCTTTTCTCTCTATTTTCATTTCCAGGCGTCACCACCACAATCCCCCAGGGCAAAATTTCTCCACCAATGTACAACTGTATCGAGGGCATTAATGAAAATCTATAACATTTTGGCTCGGCTCCAATCATAATTTCTGGGGGGTGCCTTGTGTTGTATATAGCACAAATTACATCGACGAATTATACATTACGCGTGTTTGGCAGGACCCCCATGTGCGGGGGTTTTCTCCTGCCTACATCTCAATGAATTTTATGCAGACCACAAGAGTGGGGATGTGGCGGAAAGGGGGCTTATTAATATTAATCTCTCCTCGCAATGAAGTGACATTGCGCCGAGGGGATTTGTTGGAGTGGAAACGCTAAGAAGTCTCACAGTATTACTTACTCTGTTTAGCTGGAAAATTTCGCAATATTTGGCACTAAAGCACTCAATACAACTTTGTCGATAGACAACAAGGACACTACTACTACTAAGGACACTAACTGGGGATGCAGAATTTCCACTAAAATGGAGATAAAATGGGAAAAACTCAGTTGTTTTGGGGGGAAATAGGGCCTAAATTAAAAATGCCACGCTGCAGTCTGCAATGCTCGTCGCGACACTGCTCTACATCCCCGTGGACGCCGTCGTGCGCGCAGAATCCAATTTCAAGGATTTGCTAGGCGTCAGTGTGGAGTTAGAAATTGCAATTTCCTGGCGGCCCATGAGTGCCATATAGATGGTACGTTGAGGGACATCGAAGGGTGAATTGACGAGCATCGGGGGCTTGATAGAGTGGCGAAAGGCTCAATTGACGTCAGTCACGTGAAAATGAGGTAATTTTCTTTCGAAATCCCTTCCACCATCGTGCCAAACATGTGGCTTTGCCTTTCGTTTTTTTCTATGCCACACCACCACCCACCCATATGGCTCATTTATGCTATACTACATACGCAGAAGAATAGCCGGAAAATTCCATATGTGGAAAGGGACGATACGAGTGTCGCCGTGATGGATCGATGGGAATTGTAATACGCTAAAGGAATTTTCATCAAATCCCCAACGATATGTGATCTTTGGCGTTATTTTCTGTGAAATAGGGACAATTTGTGAGAACCAGACGTCTCCATCTCGATCTACGATTTTACGTAATGTTAAATAGAGACTTTTTGTGTCTACCAGGCGTCTCCATCTTGATCTTTAATAAAATTTGATGTAACATCCTTCCAAAAACGACCAGGTATGGAACTGGTTCGATTAGATTTAGATCAATTACACTTTATAATGAGTTAAATGAAAAGACAAAGAATTGCACAAATATGTACACATTCAAAAAATTATTAACACAATGATGATTATTCCTGAACCTCTCGGTCGATTGCAGCTTAACTCCGTTCTGATGTAAATGTTTGTAATTAGTTTAAGTATATAGTCCTTTAAGAATCTATGTATTCATGGGCATGAATCTTGTATAAATAAATAAATAAATAAATAAATAAATAAATAAATAAATACTAAATGCTTTAGGACTACCAGGCGCCTCCACTTTTATTCGGTACATTTTTTAAATTATTTAAAAGTTATAGATCTCAGTATTTGAGAGAAATAAATGATTTAACTTCTCAAAATTGGCCATTTTACAGAAAGAAAATCTTAAAATTGATTTGTTTTCTCTTTTTTTCATAAAAATTACAAAAAAAATTAAAACTTTGAGGAAACTCTTTTTTTTTTTAAACTTAGGGCCGTACTGTAATAGCACTGAAATTCTCTATTATGAAGACTTTCCTTCTCCCAATATAATTTCCACGTTTTCTGCAAGTTGAGAATAACCAAAGAAAACCTTTCAGAATTAAATTGAAAACTCTCATATTTTCATTATTCTCATTTATTTTTTCACACTTTCACACAATCTCTTAAAATTATAATTTATAATACAATTATTTATAAGATAAGAAAAGTTTTTCTCGCACACACTTTCTTTCCCATTCAGCAGTATCTTCTGCTTCAATTCTTATTAAAGTAATTCTTTACAAACGAATCAACACTTACAATACTAAATAACACGAGATATTCAACAACAACAAAAAATTAACATCTTTATTTTCTCTCTGGCTGACTATTTTCCATGGAATGTCGTTTGTGGATTTAACAGAGGCGAGGAAGTTTCTAGAGTAAAAATGTACATCATTTGGTGGAGAAGTTGTCTGGATAAAATACCTAACTGAAATTGTTTTCTTGCAACTTCTCTTTTGGAATTCTTGTGTAACTTTGTCAATGGGGACGCCGGGTGAAAGCTCTGACCGATGCAATTATGTGTTTTAATTACAAACTAATTAAAAAAAAGTACATAATATAGAAAGTTTAAAAGAAGAAAATCCAAAACACGCGAAAAACTCGACACGACACGCAAAAAGGAAAAAAATAAGTAAATAAAATGTTTTAAAAAAAATGATAGCTGAGAGAGAAGCTGGAGAGGCAACAAATCGATTCTAAGAAACGCAAACTTTTCCAATGAATGTCAACAATGCATGGTGAAACTTAACACGAACAGCAACGAGGAAGCTTTCAACAGATGAATGGTCAAAGGCACAGATTGAATAACAGAGCTTGAAGGGGTTGTAATTAACATTTGGGGTGTGTGTACATCAACAAGTTCCCCCGGAGAATCAACAACAATGCGTATAACGAAATTAGCAGCGTGCAGGGTATTCCCCTTTTGGGAGGTTAACCATAAACAATTGAGAATATCCTGGACGCTGCTTTGCAAAACAGACAAGAAAACAAATCAAGGTGCAAACACAAAAGCAAGAAAAAACGCGGGAAAAAATGAATGACAAACCAAACAAGAAACTTAAAGATAAAACACAATGAAAAGAAGGAAGAACAAAACGTTAACAGAGATTCTTAATTTCTTTGTCAATCTAGTTGAAATGGCGGAGAATTTGTAACAGAAACAAGACGCAATTTCAACTGAATTGAGATTAAAATTAAATAACAAACAATTTTTTTTAATAACGGAAAACTTGACAAAAATAAAACAAGAGGAAAATCCCCTCAAAAGGGACTTCAAGGAATAAACTTAACAATACAACATTGATGATAGACCCCATGCTTAATTAGGGATTTCATCATTGAGTTAATTTGGAATTGAACAAACAAATTCATACTGTGCCAAGGGGATAATAATTCAACAGTAAAGACGCCAAATGAACTGCGAAAAACAAGAAACTTCAACAAATCGATAGACAAAGTGAGAGCTTAGGGAAAATAGGGCAGCTCTCTACAAAACAACAAGGAAACTGTGTAACAAAAATTAAATGAGATTCGTTGCCTTCCGCTTCTCTTATCTCTTCACACTCAGACAAAATCAAATCGGAACAGGTTTGGAAATTTCAATTATAATTTAAATTTTAACGAATTTAAAGTCAAATGACATTATTTTGAAATTTTTAACGTGTCTGATCATTTTTATTAAATTTATGAAAGGTTTCAGAAAAAAATTATCGTCCATTGTAAAATAGCAAAAATATATGGCAACGCAGCATATGCTTTTTATAATTTGTATTAGTGCAGAAAAAGAATAAAGTATCTAATCCATTTTTTTTAGATTGTTAAAAAAAAGTTTAAAATGACGTTTCATATGAGAATTTTTAATTATATTTTTTTTAAAATTAATTCAAGTAGGGATGCAGCATAAGCTGCATCGTTTTAAGTTTTTTTTAACAAAAAAAACTTATTTTTATTAATACGTCAAAACAATGTCAGATGTTAGATTTGACAGATAAATTTTCTAAAAGAAAAAATTCATTCCTATTAAAAAATGCATTTCAACAGTTGCTCCAATACGAAAGCTTCTTTGGAAAGCTTTACCGTTTCCACTGCTTCCAACCGAATTCCGTCTGAGTGTAGAATGGCTTTTTCAACTTAATAGGATTTTCTTGTGCAATAAAAAGATAAATTGGTGGGAAAGAAAGAAAACATTCGAGCATGTAAAGGGAGAGAAAAAAATAATCTCGAGAGCACAAAAATTGTAAATCGATAGAGAAAAAATGGCTAAAAATGCAGGAAAGAACACACAATACAAAATGTCAAGTCGGGTGAAACTTTTGGAATGCACGAGAGCTTTCTGCACGTCTGAAGAGCCCTATGCCAAGTTGTCTTGGGGGTGGGATTCAGGTCACGCTCCTCGGACACAATTATGAAATGTTATTTCTCCATCGAATCCTCTTGTGTTGCTTTCGTCTCCCGGTACACGCCATGGCTTGGACTTACACAAAAATTTTCAGCATGACTTTTTTCCGAGACAATTGGAAAGATTCTAGGCTGTCTCTGGCGTGATGTTTCATGGTATTCCATCCAGTAGGAATTTTTTTTGTTAGGGAAAATGCTCACGTATCTGCAGAAGCCTCTTGCAAGTACCGCTGGGGAGTCATTATCTCCTCCAAGGGGGCTATAATTGCCCCATCCAACGTCCTCCTTGTTTCCGTGCAATCTCCTCTGCGTGGGTGATGTATCCCATACAAATGACACCAATTCATCACGATGGGGTGGATGTGCAAATTCATTTTGATACCCCGCGATGATGCCGCAATGCGGCTTATCGTGTCGTCTCCTCACACACCTCCATCATCCACAACGAGGGCCTCTATCCGGAGCACGTGGGATTCAGTGACGTGTCTTGTGTCGCGCCTAAAATAGAATTATTCGTGCCCAGTATCAGCCTCAACGCAAGGGGAATAGCGAGCATTTGGCGCAATTGAGTCCAAACACGGTGTCTCAGAGATCCTGCAAAATATAAAAAAGAATATACGCTTACTTTATTGCAAACTACATCACTCTGTGGTTCGTGATTTCCATACGCTACGCAGCGATATGACTAAGCAAATGCAGACATATTCAATGGGGGTTGGATGTGAATTCAAATAGGAATGAATTGATACACAATTTCAATTGAAAAAGCACCTCCAAACTTTTGATGGGGTGGAATTTTTATCACAAAAATATGTAGACATGTTTTGTTACATTTATATTGTGTTGTGTTGTATATTTATGTTTGAATTATTTAAATATGTTGTGGGAAAAAATATGACAAGAAGAAGGGTACAGAACTAAACCGCTGAATAGTAAACACCCTGAAAATATTCTGATGATAATTACCCCTGAGGATTAGAACTCAATCACTTATTGGGAATGAAATGAGTTCAAATCTCAAGCCGAAAATCATAGAAAACATTTTTTTTCTGCAATTTAACTTATTTTTAAAACATTTCTCAGGAAACGAGTTTGTATTTTGACTTTCACGGATTTCAGCAGCAACCCTCTGTGAACAAAAAAATGAATGAGTTGAAAAAGCTGCTAAATCGATTTTAATGTGATTTAAAAAGTAAAATTTCTTTTGCATGTCAACTGTAGAAATAAATTAAACTCAACCAAGAACCTTAACGTTGTTGGGCGCTCCACCCCCAACAGGAAGATCTAATGCTGAGATTTGTTACTGTAAGGTTGCTAAATAAAATGCCATTATGGTGGATTTGCGTGACAAATATTTCAAATGGAACTACAACGGAATCCATGACCTCTTACTTTTTGATAAATTCTAGATAAATTCCTAATGACGAGGAACGAAATGGATATACTATGGAGAAAAATATGAAATATGTTATTTGAAATGCATTACAAGCAGGAGTGATTTATCACAGTTATGCCCTCAATACATTATTATTCAAGCAAGAAGAATTTTTGTATGGAAGGAAATTTTTTCTCAATTTCCCTTTCACATTTGTTGGGTTCCTTCGCACACAGGAAAAAGAATGGAGCGAATGGAGTGTTGCAAGAGGGCAAAATAGCGCGGGACCTGCAAACATTTCAGGTGCAGCTGATGTTCGTGACAAAAGGTAAAAGGAGCAGATGGTGTCTTGTGTTGGAAAGAACATGAGCTCCTCCAATGCATCAAGTCGACTCAATGCATCCTTCAAAAATGTTTTTTGCCCACCACTCCTCATCCATTCTTTTGCTTCTGTCCATTTTTCTCCAAGTCATATGGTGGAATGCTGCAGGAAGTTTGATTCGAAATTGATGATTGTTTGTTTTTTTTCCCCTCATCCGTCTCTGCTCATTCTTGCCCAAACAGAAAAATTTCTCTTTATGATTTTTGCAAACCTTCTTCCAATTAAAAACTCTCCGTGCCATTCATTGCTATTTTTCCTCCGGGGGAAAATTTCACAGTTAAAGAGTTAAAATTGAGTTTTTTGAGATTCTGTGTCAACAATAATGTCTCACCAAGAAGTTTGGGATGAATGGGAAGAATAAGGAAAAACTTGGAAAATTTCAAATATTTCCGAAGAAAATTTTACAGATAGAATTAACTTCTCGAGACTTTCCCAATGAATAGTTTTTCTTACTTTACGAACTGGATATATAGAAGAAACTTGCTTCATTCTAAACTTTTTTATATAGTAGATAGCTTCGATAAATTTTATCTATTTAAATGAAAATTGAATTAACTTGAATTAGGTATCATGACATTTTTTTGTCGATTTTCCCTTATTAGTAAAATTATTAAAAAGAAATTGAATATTTGTGGAAAGTTTTTCTTCAATTTTTTTCGGTCAATTCTTCCTGATCAAATCAATTGCATTAGTTTTTCCAATTTTAAAATTTATTTGAATGAGAGAATTCACAGAAACCGTCAACAATTTAACTAGAATATGTTTAATTTTTTGATAAGATAAATTGGATCAATTAAAATAGATTGTTTTTGGAAAATATCGTTCATTTTTAATGTACCTTTTTCCACGAAAATATTCAATCTCTGGATTAAATATTTCACATACAATTTATAATTGGTTTCAGTATAATTTTGGAAATATTTTCCTTGAAATCTTGTTAAAATTTTCCCAGAAAAAGAAAATAATTCACAGATTGCTTTGCTGGAAAATTCCGGGAAAATTCTCTGAATGTAACCTACTTTTTGCAAGTCCAATTTAATAGTTCTATATATGTTTGAAGTTTATTTAAGTTTCCTTCATTTTCCGCAGAAATTTTCCACACTGAAAATAATTACATTGGACTACCAAAGATATTTAATAAAATCTTTTATTATTCATTCAAAATGAAAAGAACTTTATTTGTAGGAGATGTTTTTTCTGCACATTTTTATATGTTTTCCTTGATTTTTTCTTTCCCAGAATTTCAAGAGATAGGTACTAGGAATACTTTCATCCTTTCAATTTTTAAACCAAAATATGTATATATTTTTTTGTGTAAGAAATCCCACATTCGACTCACCTCTAAATTCCTCTCAGAGCCACCATATACACGTTCGAGGAACATTTTAACTGCATTCACTTCTATTTTTCCTACCCCCTACCCCTGTCAAGGGGCAGTTGGGATTTTTCTCACTTCACCTTCTTCACTGTTTAACAACTTCACTGCAACTGAGGTGAAATCCTCGAAATGTGGTTGCTTTTATTCCCTCGGTAGGGTCTCGATCTCTTTCTCCGCACTGACCCTCGCTTCCCATCCTGCTGCTGGTTCTCTGATTGATCCCTATAGAGTTATGCTGGCGCGGGAACGGCCGACTTTACATTCTCACACGCTCTCAATCCTCACATACCCTCTCTTGCCGTGCCACAGAAATCACGTCTTATTGTACAAGACGCGCCAATTCATTCGAGGATTTCCCAGGGAAAAAGACAAGGGCAAGGCACAAAACCCGTTCTCATTGAATCCCTTTTTTGAATTTATTTATACACCCCATTCCCATGAGAAAGTTCACATTGATGGGGTGA